>NW_015163620.1:564796-578042 GCF_001447785.1 Gekko japonicus
TTCAGCACTAATTGAAAGTGATTTCCCTCTTGGGTTTGTTGAAAGGGAGGACATCACCTGGAAAGCTAACCAGAAAATCCACTGCTTGTTTGTCTTGGCACCAGAGCCTGGAAGCCGGAGGCCTCTGGCGTCTGCTGCTACCGGCGGCCCAGTCGCGGCTTCGGGCTTCTCCCGGTGCCAGGCGCTGCCCGGCACAATCCACTCGGACAGGCCGGCTCTCTGGACTGGAGGGGCTCGTCTTCGCGGATCCAGGGACTCCTTGGGAAGAGGGTTTCTACCGGTAGCCAGTTCAGGAGCGAGATTTGCCGGAAGGATACGAAGCGGCGGCAGCAGTGAATATCCCCCTGGCATATGCGGCGCGTTGAGATCCCCTTTCGAGCCCCTCCCGTTGCCAGCAGCTGTTCCTGGGGGCGAAGAAAGGAGAGAAACGCCAGCCAGCCACCCTCCCTTCCACCAGGCCTCTGCACCCAGACCTGGCTCCCTCCCCCCACCTTTTATGTTTGGGAGCCCAAAACGTTGTCTGATGAATGCATCTTCCTTCCCTCAAAATCTTCGAAGCAGGACCCAGCTGCTATGTAAGGCTGACACTTTCCCTAACCGGATTCTGATTATCTTCACGGCCCTTTCTTTCACCATTTTTGCTCAACATTAAATCATGTCTACCCAAAGTCACACCGAATTCTGCCCACGAACTAGAATCCGCAGGAAGGCATTCGAGTCGCCCCCCCCCCCGCCCACCGCAAGCTTCGGAACATCTCGAATTCCAGAAGTCCTAAAAGCCCCGGTATGGTGTGTCTCTCTCTCCCCTTCCTCGTGGTTTCTCGAACAGGAGCCAGTCAGCGCCTTTCTCCAGGCGGGATCTCCGCTCCGGGTCTGTGGGGCTCGCCTGCTGGCTGGTTGTTGTTTGTTGCAGGAGGACCCTGTGCGGAATGTCCTTCTAGCAGCTGTTGACAAGGCGACCGCCTCTTCAGAGGATGGCTGTTCCCTCCCTGGTCGGTTGCCAAAGCTGTCAGAACGGGACCCCTGGCCGGAAGTTTTCATCCCAGGACCGGACCCATCTCTTAAGGCTCCTTCAGGTTGAGGCAGTGGCATCCAACCAGGGCGTGTGTTTTGTGGCCCACAGGGATACAGGGTTTAATTTCTAAACACGAAAGTACTGCTGAAGCTCAAGCCGACCTAGGCCACCACCTCCTTTCGACCTAGTTGCTCTACTGGCCAGATCAAGCCCCCAGGCATGATCTGGCCAGACCAAAGGTGATGGGGGTGGGGGGTGGGCAGAGAGCTCGCGTGTCTGCCTTTGATTTTCGGAAGAGAGAGGGGAGGGCAAAGCAAACTAGGAGCCGTTGACGCACCCTAGTCTGAACCGGGCAGCAGCAGCACCCGGCCCGGTTGACCCGGGGATGCCCCAGCTGCGCGCTCTTTCGGAGCGCCGAGCTGTTCAGGCCGCCCTTCCTCGTTTGCATTTGATTTCCGCTGCCGCTCCCCGCTTGGAGATGCGCTGCATGCACACCAGCCAAGGCTTGCCTGGCCAGCGGCATCCCTGAGGAGCCCCCCGGTGGGCCGAGCTGCGAGGCATCAATCTCGGTCGCAACCGGGGAACCCTGAGGAAGGAGAGCGCAGTTCACCAAGCAGCTCAAGGGTGCGCCCTCCAGCAAGGCCGGCCCGAAGCCCGCTTGGCTCGGAGTCTGGCACCAGACGCCTGCGGAGCATTCCTCCCCCAGCCGCAGGCCGCTTTTGATCTCGCCCGGGAGCCCGGCCCCGGCCCCGCCGATGGCTTCTGCAGCTGCGCCCGGGCGGAGCATTCCCCTGACCGGGCCGAGGAGCGCTTGGTGGTGTTGACACAGGCGCGGTTGCCTCGGCCGGAAAGAGCAGGGGGACCGGAGGGTGGGTCGGGGACCCCCTGGAGCTCCGGGCACCACCCCAGGGGAAATGCGATCTGGGAGGAAAGCGGAAGGAAAGGGGACTTCGTGGCACCTCCGAGACAGACCCATTTCATGTGGCCTTACAGCCCACTAGTGGCGTGAAGCCTGGGCTCAGTTGGAAGACATTTAGACAGGAATAGGGGGGAAATGTGGGCAAATGTGACATTTCTAGACAAAGCTCCTATGTACATAAAATAAGCACTGCGGCAATCCACAACAGCACCAACAGGTGATGATATTGTTTGCCAAGCCAAGCTTATGTATGAAAAAAGCCATTGTCTGACTGAGGCCCAACTTGTTAGCTAATGTGAATTGTGCATTTATATAGCTGTACAATGTTAGTGTGCATATCTGTTTGTAAGATTTAACGTTTCCTCATTGCTCTGAATTCTTTTTGAAAAACCTCCTCTTGCACTTACATCCGGGTAAGACTTCTCTTCACCGTCCACATTCCGGGATCTCAGCTGTTGCAGAATCCAATAGATTTAACTAAAGAGAAATTGAAATCCATCTGTCCATCTATCCATCTATCTATCTATCAGTATCCGAACATTTCTTCTAGGGAACAAGTATTTTGCTGTCTTTCCTTAGTTCTCCAATTGCCACGGATTGTGGACACTCAGAAATATGGGTGCTGCTCGGATCCGGGTATTTCTGTGAGGAGCCTGGCAAAGATACCTAGGAGACTATTGGGTGATAGTGAGATATTGAAAAAATGGTATTTAGCAGAGATAAAATAGTCCAGCAGAGCCAGAGTAAAATAATTCAGACTGAGAGTCCTTGTGTGATTAAAATATAAAGCTTTTACTAAATTCTAGCATGGGAAGGGTAACTGGGATGAAAATAACAACAGAGCTAAATCGGCTACATCCTTACTCTACAAAGACAAAACTAGGAGAAAGAGAGTATGGCTACTCTTCTTGTTCTTCAGAACACCAAACAAAGTCGGGAAGAGAGCCATAAAATGGTAATACACCTTCACACTTTAGTCCCAATCAAATTCCTAGATCAGGGAGACAATTCCGGGGTCTTCTGCATCTAAAGAACATTGGTTACATGAGAAACATGTTACTTCCTGTGAGTAACATAAACATTTCACCCCAGCTATACTGAGTGTTTTCAACTTGTAATAACCAACAGAGACCCGCGGTCCCAGGCGTTAAAACCAGGAGCTCGCTGCGCCCTGGCCTTCCGGTTGATCTGAAGGCTGTCAAGGGTCGCAGTGGAGAGCTTTCTTTCTACAGTGAGAAGGACCAGCCTACTCTCCGATCGGGAAACCTTTTCCTCGGTCAACCGTAGAAGTGCTTGTGCTGAATTTCCTGCTGGGGATGAAGCCAGCCTGGACTTCCCTTTGCCGTGTCGTGGAGTTTGGAAACGAGGGGGGCGTGGGAGCATTACGCAATGGTGTGGCCTGAGAATGGCACTCGGCACATTCTCTCGGATACTCTTTGCTTAATGATGTTAAATTCCGTCAGCCGTAAGGAACGCTAAGCTAGAGTCAAACCTAGCGAGCAATCTCAGACACTCGCATTGGGTGTGTGTGTGGGGGGGGGGGCTTGCTTCTTTCTTGGGAATTTGCCAGCTTCTTGCCGGCTTGGGCGAGGCTGTTGGCCGTCTTCCCCTCACTTAGAGTGTGCCCCGTTCCCACAAGGGCCTCCGTGGCTCCTTTGCGTTCCCAGTATCCGCTCCTCTAATTCCACTCCCCTGCTGGGCGTTTGCAAATTTGTTTGGCGATCGGCTTACAAACGGGAGCGGGTGCCTCAAAGGGATACTAATTACCCACGGGCTTGAATAGCCGCATTTCTATCTATCCGCCGCCCCCAGAGCCAGGAGGAGGAGATCACCGGGTGAATTTCCAGGAGGCTCCAGATGAACGAGGCGAGGGGGGGTGAATTTCAGAAGCACGTTGGTCTCCTGGCCTCCAGAGCAGCTTGTTCCTCAGTTGCAGGAGCGGAAAGGATGGGCTTCTTGCAAGTAGGCTAGGCATGAGAGGACTTGGGAATCTGCTGGTCTTATTCATTTTTTAAAAATGCCCTCGGGCCGCATGGCTGCATTGCTTCCTAAATCCTTCTTTACAACGATCCTGTGAGGGAGGCTCGGTTTAGGGAGAGGCTCCAGCGGGCTTCCCGGCTACCTAATTAAGCCTCCTATCCCTAACCACTCTAACCCAGCTCCATGGCCCACCGGCCCGGGTCTGTCATCCTTCGCACTTACAGATGAGGCGACTCCTAAATATCAACCCAGCCCAGGAAGGCTCAGATCTGCCCCTTCTGCCGTGATGCCTCCAGCCGATGGGAAGAGCTCGCGCTCTCACCATGTTCTCCGCGAAGTGTTCCTTTACAGTGCAATTTTTACAAATAGAAATATTCCGAGTGGAGAGATCAATATATTCATAAATATCTACAACAAGTTGTACTGCTGCTCTAAAAATGGAGGGCACGTTTCCTGTCGACAAATCAAACCAGTTTCAACCGGGCAGGTTCTCAGACTTTTCGTCAACTCTCTCCTCTCGGAATTTGCTAATGTAGGTGTCCGCGTCAGTGTGAGTTCATCGGAAAGCGCATAAAGGTAGGGCATGGCACAGTACACGTTCACACGTCGAGATGGAGAATGTGCGCATCTGAGCAGCACGGACAAAACAACTGCCTAAATTGTCTGGTCAGTGTGCATAACCTCCAAGTAATATTGGAGGATGTGAGGATTTCGCACGCTTAGAGAGACACGAGGTCCCTGTTATACATTGTTAAATCCATATTGGCGTCTGTCTCTTTATTCCGACTGGGGGGGCAATGTAGAGAAGCAAGTGGCAGAGTGTTTGGTGCATGTATCTTGCAGGGGGTCTATTCTATACACTTTTGAACTTGCATCTGATATTATTCCTGGGGGCATCTTTTAGGCACCCCACCCCAAATAACATAGCTGTCATTTAATGATTTACAGTGCAATCCTCTTCTAAGTTTATTGGTTTCAGTGAGCAGGATTTAACTCTGTTTAAGATGACATTACTAGTTACCCAACTGGGATTTCTGTGTTAACCGGCTAACAGCTTAAGGTGGGATTTGGGGCAGATGCTGTTGCTGCCTTGGAAACATTACAATTTGTGCACACTGGGCAAAATTCTTTTTTTTTTAATACATTTTTTATTAATTTTCTAAATAGAAAAAAGAAAGACAATAACTACAAGAGAAAACTAACATAGAATAAACATACAACAAATATGGAACATGTACTCATTATTACTATTTAAATTTTAGACAAATAGAATTGTTTATTTTATACACCAACACTGTTTTAACTATTTATCACACAGAGCTTATATATTCATAGTTATGTTATACATCTAAAATGAGAGTAAGACATTGTAGCCAGATGTGGCTAGATGGGTTGGCAATACACTCCAAAGAATACTTTCCTGGAAATAAGCCTCACTGAATAGACCTGACTTGGATTCTGGGTAGGATTGTTGTCAGTTCAGCTAGATGTGAGCAGCTTGCCTCAGTGCCTCCAAAAGGGGGGTTGGGGGAGAAATCCAAGGATCTTGATGAACTTGGGGCCCATGAAATTAGGTAAAGTTGGATCTGAAGAATATGAGCAAGATAGCAGGGGGATATGGCGGCTCTCATCAGTTCTTACTTCCACCCTAACTGGAGTGCAGAATCTGCTACTGACATTATTTTCAGGTAACAGGTGACAGTTCTCAGGTATGCTTTTGGGTCTTCTTGGGACAACAGTGAGACTATATCAGGGTCGTTAAAGATTTACCAAAATAGCCTATAAATACTGCTTGACATTCATAGACTTAGAGATTACCCTGATGCAGATGTTACAGAACTTCCTGTGGAAAGATCTCAGTCATCAAAGTTATTATATTCTGGGGGGGAAATTGTTTGAAATAAATAACCTAGTACCTGGACAATAAATTTATACCATAAATGTTTCTTCTTAAGCACATGGTTAACAGCCAAATGCTAGTTCTGAGTTTGTAGACCTCTCCCTGGAAATTCACATGACTGAATGTTCCTCCATATTACCAGCCAGTCTCAAAAACTAGATCTCAGATGTTTCCTTAGTGTGCCATGTATATGAGATTCTCTTTGTATGGAAGAACATTTAGTCACGTGATCCCTCACATTCTGAAGTAGTACCATCAGATGGGGCCTGGAGTTCTCCTGATCTTTAGACTACAGAGATGATTTCTCTTGGAGAAAATGGCAGCTTCAGACGGTGGAGTCCATGGCATCACATCTCCGTTGAGCTCCTTTCCCAAACTTCAGCCTCCACAGGCTCCACCCCCAAATCTCCAGGAATTTTCCAATCTGGAGTTGGCAACCTTAGGCACAACCCACCAGAACCATGGCTTCCACTCAAGTAAGGCCTTAGAAGTCAAGGTGGCTTGGAAATCAAAAATCCTTCCAAACATATAGGTGGAAGTTCAACTTGGCACTGCATGTGCAAGTAATGAAGCTATGGGTCACAAACAACTAAAAAAAATGGATGGATTGTTTGAGGTGACTAAGAGAACAAACAGTGCCATCCTAACCAGAGTTACATCCTGCTAAGTCCGGTGAAATCAATAGGCTTAGAAGGGTACAATTCTTCCTAAGATTGCACTGTTAACTGCTAATGCCATTCTGCCTGTTCCCCACCCCCCATGTTCCTGACACCCACACACACACTTTTTACTTCATTATTTTAGGGTTGGGGAAGAAGAAGGATTGTAGGAAGTGGCTTATGTACTGTAGGGAGATAAGGTTTATTGGCTATGGTTTTATATCATTTTTTGGGGGGAAATAAAGAGTTTAGGGAAAAGAAACTGTTTAAATGCATATATTATTTCATGAGTACTTATGATAGTGAAAGGGCAGGATTATAATCTCCACATTGCAGTGATGGAGGCAAGTGGAGGACTTAATGGTTTGATTATGGCCAAGCACTGAATGGCTGCGTGATGCTTGGTCTGGGGATTTTCCAGCTTTTGATCTTAGCTGCTAGCTCTCTGTAGTCTGGTGAGGCAGAGGTTTGAATAAAGAAAGGGGGTGGGAACTAGGCCTCGGGACAGGAAAGAATATATGGTTGACAAGAAAAGAGGATGTGGGCAGAAACAAGATTGCTGGAAGGCACTATAATGAGGCATGGAGATTTAGCAAAGTTTCATCTATTGTATTCTGATGTGAGATCTCTTGAACCATGTGAATTACTAACTTGTATAATTTAATTATATTCAGCCTTTGATGTATAAACCACAAATAGGCCATACTTTCTCAAATAGCTGCTCGGGCAATATTGTTGCAAGTCAGGCTTTCTCCAGCACAATTTTTCCTTTCAACAGGTTGCCATTTCTCACCCAGCAGAGGTTTCACACAATGGAATCTTTCCCATAGTATTTATTTATTTATTTAATTAGCAAATTTATATGCTGCCTCTATAAAGACCTGTCTGAGGCAGAAGCCATTATAGATGCCACTAAAAACAAGCTTGCACCATTAAAACAGCCAGGTATCTGGTATATAAATATAAAAGCCCTAACATATTGGCACTTTCCAGCTCTCTCATTGCCTGTGTTGTGTGCTCCATCAGCCATTGGCCTGTCAACTGCCACTCAAGAGTACTCATGTGCAATTGGCTGGGTGCCAGGTCAGCTCCTCTCTCCTGCCCACTGCTGGTTTGGCCATTCTTCCCTCCCTGTCAGAATAAGCTGCCAAAACGGCTGTCTCTCCTGATGAAGAAGCTTCTCCTGCTTGGCTTGTCCATGGCTGCCTGGCTACTGAGGTGGGCCAGTGGCAGTCAAATCATTCTCTCCTCCTCCTGCTGGGTGGCTAGGCAACCAAGCTTCGTTCTGTCAGTAAAAAGGTGGGGGGAGGAGGCCCTTTCCAGGCCTACTTGGGCCTTTGTTGGGAGCTCATTGGGGCCAGTCCTGACTAGGATTGCCAGCTCCAGGTTGAGAAATTCCTGGAGATTTTGAGTCTACGGAAGCCAGAGCTTGGGGAGGGGAGAGGCCTCAGCTGAATAGAATAACATAGAGTCCACCCTCCAAAACAATTATTTTCTCCATGGGGAGAGAGAAATCTGTTGTCCGGAGTTCAGTTGTGATACCAGGCAATGCCACAGCCAATGTGGCATAGCACATAGCACTTCAGAGCAGGGTTTGCCAGACTCAGGTTCTTGCTGTGGAAGCTGAGTGGGTGATTTTGGATCAGTCACAGACTTTCAGCCTAACCTACCTCACAGGGTTGTTGTGTAGATCAACAGGGGGAGAGCAGAATGATGCAAGCTACTTTGGTCCCCACTGTGGAGAAAAACTGTACTTTTCCTCCTGGGGAACAATTGTTGCCAGTCTCCAGGTGAGGACTGGAGAGTACTCAGAATTACAACTGCTCTCCAAATGGCAGAGATCAGTTCCCCTGAAGAAAATGGTGGACTCTGTCTAATTATACCCTTCTGAGGTGCCCCTGCATGACAGCCAGTGTGACGTAGCAGTTAGAGCTTCAGAGCAGGGTCTGCCAGACCCAGGTTCTTGCTGTGGAAGCTGAGTGGGTGATTTCAGACCAGTCACAGACAATGCTCCCTCTAACATGTGGAGTCTTGTGAGCAAATATTCTACTTTGTGAGCTACTGGCATTAAAGTTGTGAGCAAGCAATTTGGCTTCTGCATAAATTAGTTTGCTATGGAGCCATCTTTCCTGAGCTAAGACAAAAATGTGTGAGCCGGAAGCTAAACAACTGTGAGCTAGCTCACATTAACTCAGCTTAGAGGTAATACTAGTCACTGTCTTTCAGCCTAACTTACCTCACAGGGTTTTTGTGCAGATCAAAAGGGGAAGAGGAGAATGCTGTGAATTGCTTTGGTCCCCACTGTGGAGAAAGACTGTACTTTTCCTAGGTAAAAGCTGTAAGGAGGGAGAAGGAGATGAAAAGCTGAAGTCAGAGGGGCAGATAACAGTACATTGATGGTTGGCTGGGAAACAGATAGGGTTGCCAACTCCAGGTTGGGAAATTCCTGAAGATTTGAGGGGTGGAGCCTGGAGAGGGTGGGGTTTGAGGAGGGGTAGGACCACAGACAGGTACAATGTCTCCTGGGGAACCATTGTTGCCAATCTCCAGGTGAGCAAACACACAAAAAGCCTGATTCCTAGCTACTTGGAACATACTTGTAGACTTCACGTCATTTTGAATCTTGCCAGTGCTGGGTTGAGCTCCATCACTAAAGAAAAATGGCCTGATGAAGCCCTAAGGAATGGCAAAGCAACCTAGGTGTGCTGTCACCACTCCTTTGGTTCACACTACAGCTAGTCCTGAGCTCATGCCATCTATTGCATGCTTTCTACTGGAAACTCTTCTCTGCACCATGACCTGATGACCACATCAATCTGAAGAGACAGTTGTACTTTCAAGGATTATTAGGTCACTATTCAACTGGTGCAGTTGTCATTTATGCATGGTGGCAAAACTATTTGTTATGTGTATTAATTTTGGTTGTAAGTAGAACTGTATAAGAAGACAGTAATCTCTAGTGTGATTTGTACAGATTATTCTGTGTATTTGTTTGTAAATCTCCAGGTGAGAGCTGGAGATCACTCAGAATTACAACTGCTCTTCAGATGGCAGAGATCAGTTCCCCTGGAAAAAACAGTGGACTCTGTGTCCTTATACCCTGCTGAGGTCGCCACAGCAAATTGATGCTGAGTGGCCAAGGCCGGAGCACCCACCCAGAGCCTCTTTCTAGAACTCATTGTATTTATTTCCACAATAGGCCTTATTCCTAGTAACAGCATAAAATGAATATCAAGCAGTCTAAAATGATGCAGATAAAATAATCCTAGGGCCAGAAGCAGACTACAGAATGTTTAAGAGATAATACCCCTTAATTAAAAGCCTGAGTTAAACGGGGCCTTGTGCTTAAAACAAAGTAAGGTAGGTAGCAGGAGAGCCTTATAGGAAAGGGCATTCCAAAATGAGGTGCCCTGTCTCTGGTCATCTCCCCACCTGCCTCCCCTCTCAAGGCAAGGACAGAGAGCAGAGCTGCAGAAGATCTTAAGTGGCAGGCTGGACAATATGGGTGGAGGTGGTCCTTCAAGTACCCTGACCCCAAGCCATTTAGTGATCTAACGGTAAGAACCAGCACTTGTACCCAGAAACTGATGGGCAGCCAGAGCAGATCTTTCAGCACAGGGGTGATACAATTTCTGTACGCAGCCCATAACAATAACTTGGCGGCTGCATTTTGAACCCACTGAAGTTTCCAAACAGTTTTCAAAGAGAGCCCCAAATAAAGTGCATTACAGTAATCTAACTTGGATGTGATCAGAGCATGGATCACTGTGGCCAAATCATGCTTTTCAAGGAAGGGCTGTAACTGGTGTATCAGCTGAAGCTCTTAAACGGTACTACGTCCCACAAAGGAAACAAAAAAATCAGCAGGACCCCATAGTGGGTTGTACTTGATTACACCAGGAACACAACAAGCCCAAATGGCATAACACACACTTTATTACTCACATCACACCTTCCTAAATGTTTTTGTAGCATAGCTAGTCCTTATTGAAACATACAATAACAACAAATTATTTAGAATAACTTTACCAGCTGTACCTATAGAACTCTAAACAGGCTGGCCAGAGAAGGACAGAACTTTCTTGATCACATTGGCTGGTAAAAGTTTACCACACCCTCAGTTTGAAAGAGCTTCACCTGGGTCCAATTTTCTCTTTTCTTGACCCAAAGTCTGGCCCTTTTTACACATTCATCACTCAAGGTTGTGTTATTTTCTAATTGATCAATATGTTGGGAGATGGGCAGGAGTAAGACCCTGTCAGTTCTTCTGGATGTATTGGTGGCTTTTGATAGCATCAGTCATGGTATCCTTCTGGACCGCCTTTTGGGGTTGGAAGTGGGTGGCACTGCTCTGAGGTAGTTTTCAGACCCACCCTGAAGGTAGGTCTCAGAGTGTAGTGCTGGGAGACTGGTGTTATGCCCTCTGGAGTCTGGCCTGTGGGGTCCCATAAGGTTCCATCTTGTCCCCCTTGTTTGTTTTAATATTAATGTAAAGCTGCTGGGAGAGGTCATCCAAAGATTTGGGCTGAGATGCCACCAGTATGCAGATGACACTGAGCTCTAACTGTGAACAACTACCTGGAAACAACTTTGGGATGGATGAGGACTGAAGGAGCAGGTTTGTAGTTTTGGGGTTGCTTCTGGACCCAGGCCTCTTTTTGGATAAACAGGTGGCAGCAGTATATAGGGGTGCCTTATGCCTGTTTTGGCTGGTGAACTGACTGTGGCCCTTCTTGGGCAAGAAAGATCTCGCCACTGTGGTGCATGCCCTGGTAACATCTAGATTAGATTACTTATCCTTTCATCTTAAATTGACTCAAATGCTATAATGCCAGAAACAAGCAGTGCGTTACTTAGGTTTAAATTAGATTTGATGCTAATTTACCAGTTTGTACTATTTCCTGCATGAGGTTGTGGGTTTTTTGTCCTGGTTTTGCATTTTTCCAGCTGAAAAACCAAGCATCAATGAGGATTTGTTGTGTATGTAGTTTCATTTTTAATGCACAGTTCACTTTGAAGAATTTTATGAAACCCTCAGTGGGTTACATATATGCTACAGAATTTGCCAATTCAAGGAAATGTTATCTATTCTGTACACATTTGATGAATGTCCAGAATTATGGTATTAAACTAAAGAATGTGGACCATAGCCATTAGGTGACTGTCTTCATCCATTGGTTTGTCTTTATGTTTTCAGGCATTCAGCAAATGTGTGCCAAAATTCCTTCATTGATAGTCTCTGTGCTTTGGATATTTGGTGTATACGTTAGTGACTATTATTCATACCCCTTAGTTTATGTGGTAGACCAGCAGATGTCTGTCTTATTTGGGCCATTCTTAGGTCTGATTTAATGCTAGCAGGCTTTTGCATTTGCCCAGCAGCTCATTTAAAGGGAATTGCTCCCTGTGCGAAGCAATTGCACATATGATGCTACCATGCCAGTGCAAGACCCATCTAGGCATTGGATCTGTGGCATGATAATGCTTCATGGGTAGGCTACTTTGGATGGATGGCAGCACAGCTTAACTGAGATGGTGAGTATGTGGGAAAGTAAGTTGTTCTTGCCACACTGTCACATTTAGATTAGATATAACTACAAGGATGCTCAGGGTTCTGTATACTTAATAGTTGTGTAAAAGAGGGAATTTTGTACCACCATTAAACACACAATAGCCAGTCTGCCTTTGCATGTGGTCACCCTTCCAGTAATAAAAAAACTAATGATCCCCTGATTTCCTAAGGCAATTAATTTGGAAGGATAAACTAGACCAGGGGTCATCAACCTTTTCTGGGAAAGGAAGATTTGTCTGAGAAAACTACAGTGGATATCAGAGTGAAATGAGAACACCGTTAGTAAAGAAGTGCAGATATGTGGAAAGCACACACATTCTGGCTAGGGTACATTTCTAATGAAATATCACCTTCTGAAGTGACTATTCATTTTGTCTGCCACTTTGAAAAAAGAAATACTTATTTTCACTTCAATTTCCTTGAACCCTATTATTTCTAAAGGAGTAACATAAATATATATGAGATTTAATAATTTACTTTAAGATATCACAACAATGAGAGGTTCTTTGCAAATTCGAGTTTGATGTCAAAACGCCTCAAACTCAACAATGACCTCTTGGTATAGAAAACTGCCATCATAATTCAAAAATGTATTGTTTTGGGAGGTTGAAAAAAACAATAGAGCATTCACTTAATTCTGTTGGTTCTGTTAAATCCTGTTACTTCAGCCATGAAAATAGATTTATTTATTTTTTTACAAATTATTTCCAGTATGGTGTAAGGATTAGAGAGCTGGATTAAGGTTTGGAGATGGTCACCTCTGAATTCCCATTCTGCTGTGAAGCTCACAGGGTGACCTTGGGCCAGTCATTCTCATTCAGCCTAACCTCCCTCATAAGAGGAATTTCAGACAGGCAATATATTCCGGTTCAGGAACGGTTCCCAAATGGTTTCTGGTCTGACATTTCAGACAGAACCCTTTTAGAACCGGTTCCCTACCGGAATATATTTGTAGTTTCACACACAAACACTTCTGTCCCGTTCAGGAAACGGGGCTGAACTGTTTTACCTGTAAACCACCTCCAAGTTGTCTTCAGTTTCTTCTCCCGGATCCGAAATGCTTTTTCCCACCGTCTTTCGCCCGCACGGGTGATCTCCGGCTTTTTAAAAAAATGTTTGCTTTAGAGCGCTATAGAAAATAGCATTATAGCAACCCCATTGGAATACCTGGAGTGTTGTGTTATAGCGCTACTAGCAGTAA
>NW_015163620.1:580382-590089 GCF_001447785.1 Gekko japonicus
TATTGGCCCCAATGACAGAGATGAAGGCGAAATCTTTGCTGAGTGATATGGATGTGGCCTACAGGTCATATTCAGGATATATAAAGAAAAACAATCTGCCTGGGGAAATAGTGATAAGATTCTCAAAGAGATGTGTGAGGGATGCAATCCTGAAAGCGGCATCTGAAGCTCCTTTCAAAGTTGGAGATAATGCTATCAGAATCCTAAAAGATATTCCATTTGAAAAAAAACAAAGGAGAAAGAAGTACAAAGATTTAATTATTTTTCTCCAGACAAACGCAATTGGATACAGATGGCTAACACCAGAAGGCATGATCTTCAAAATCAAGGATAAAAAGGAAAAGATTGACTCTGTTCAGAAAGCACGGAAATTTTTGAGAGTCCAGATGGGAGAGCCAGAGGAGGAAGAAAAAGAAGGGATGGACAGTAAGTCCAATAGCAGCACATGTGGAAGGGATCTGGGTGTTCTGGTTGATCACAAGCTAAACATGAGCCTGCAGTGCGATGTGGCTGCGAAGAAAGCTTATAAACTGCGGAAGAGAATGGGCAAGGGGAAATTAAGGCTGAAGGACTCTGAATTGTGTCTTTGAAAAACATGGTTTTTTTAATACTAGATGCTTAGGGGTCTTTCGGGTTAACAGTGATAGTTAAGATATGATAAAGATAATACTATAGTTGAATCAGTTCATAATGGGATTAGCGTGATTGAGAGATAACGTGTGCCAAGCTAACTAGATGATCTCCTCTCTTGGGTTTTTAGATAGTAGTGGGTATCTTTTCTTTATCCCTTAATGTAGTCCCCTTCCCTATTTCTGTTGTAGTTTGTAGTCTTTATAAAAATGCAATTTAAAAAAATCCCCTCCGGGGGGGCTTTAGGATTAATAACATCACTATCAGAAAAAAGTCAAAACTTTATTATTTGCGAGCACTTTGCTTTTAAACTGTTTTTATAAATTAAGTCTGGGGATGGAATACAGCTTTCAAATCATTTCCCAAATCCCTTTGCCCTCTCATCTAATCCCTTCCAGTGTTATACAAATTTGTAATCTTCTGGCCTGGTGCCAGCCAAGACATACATGAAGCTGCTTTATACGGAATCAGAGCATCAGTCTATCAAGGTCAGTATTGTCTACTCAGACCAGCAGCAGTTTTCCAAGGTCTCCAGTAGAGGACTTTTACATCACACAGTGCCTGGTCCTTTAAACCAGAGATGCCAGGGATTGAACCTGGGGCATTCTGGATGCAAAGCAGAGGCTTTTTCACTGAGCCACAGCCCTTTCCTGTAGTAGAACTCATACTGGAATCTTCCATCTTGTAACATGACTATAGAAAATGATATTGTAACAATAATATAAGAGCACATTTGTATAGGAAAACATGTATATTGGAAGGCATACCCACTGGCTGCAATTTAATAGTGTAGTCCAAAGCAGACTTTACCAGGGGTCATTTCATAGAAAAAGAGCTGCAGTAGCTCATTAGCATATGCCATGTATTTTATGGGGCCATAGAATATAATGGAAAGATCACGCTGCCGCTGCAGCGCAGGCCGGCTGGGGAAGGGAAGGGGAGGCTTTTGAAGATGCCTCCCCCCTTTTTTGCTTCTCCAACCGGCCTGCCAAGGCGGGGTGGGGGGGAAGCGAAGAGAGAAGGGGTTTAAACTTTAAACCCCTTCTCTATGGAGTTGCACTGCAGTGGCAGTGCGATCTTTCCATTGTATTCTCTGGGGCCATAGAATATAATGGAAAGATCACACTGCTGCTGCAGCACGACTCTAGAAAGGAGCGTGGGGGCGGGGAGCTGAGCATGGGGCTTGCTGCCACCGCCATTTGTGCCTGCTCCTGGGCTGCTGGAGTGGTGCTCCGGCGCACTCTGACCCCTAGACTTTACCCCCTTCTAAATGCATTGAAGGGTATAACTCAGGTTAGGATTGCTTTGTAACATGCTGCTAAGTATGTTTGAATTCACCATGTTTAAATGACATATCCAAGGGGAGTTTATGGGGAAATGGAGCAGAATCATGAGCAGCAGACTTTGGTGTCCATGGCCCCATTTTAGACGTTCTCTGATTATGAATATGGCTCTCATAACCAACATTTGTCCCTCACAAGATGGCATTCTGAAGTGTATTTGTAGCACACTAAACATTCATGTAACATTTTGCAAGTAGATTCCCGTAGAGTTAGGTTCCAGATAGCCACTGGGCCCTGTTTAGAGATTCCTCCCTTAAAGTCCTGAAATAATAGCTTCACCTAGAAACAGTGCATGTTTCCACACGCTGATGTGCTCATGCTAATCACTTCAGAAAGTTATCCCATGATTGCAGAAACTCCCCCCTGTTTAATAAGCTGTCATTTAAACCCCACAAGCCCAAAAACTTTGAGGGGGAAATTTAAAGCTGAGATTTAAAATGTCCAAACTAGGCGTGCACAATTTTTTTCTTGGTATTTTTTAGTTCAGGTTTACTGGACCTAATTTTCTTTTGCGGGGGAGGGGGGGATTCCTGAAAAAAAAAAAACCAGATCCCGATGCCAGTAAAGTATTTGGGTCCAGGATTTTTTTTGAAAACCTGAATTTTGGGTGGTACAATAGACCCAAACTGAAAAACACTGAGGGGAAAAAAGCAGTAGCAAAGCCATTAAAAACAGTTGAGAGGTGCATCAACTGGGGCTCTTTTGGATGGTCCCTTTAAACCAAACTGCAAAAGAGCTCGTCAAGCAGCCAATCCTGTGGGGAGAACTCTCCCTGCAGGTTCTGCTGGCACTCTGCTGTGCAGCCCGGTTTAGATTGGACTTCCCAACAGAACCCCCCCAGGAGCTGATCCTGCAGGGAGAGTTCTCCCCACACACCCTACTGGGGCTTTGCTGGGCAGCCTAGTTTAGATCAGACTGCCCAACAGAGCCCGCCCAGGAGCAGATCCTGTGGGGAGACTTCCCCCCACAGGCTCTGCTGGGGCTCTGCTGGGCAGTCCAGTTTCATAAGAAATTCTTGAATACAGCCAGTAATTTTTTTTCATTTCTCTCCAAAATCCCAGATACATTTGGGAAGCTGAAATATACCCAGAAAGTACTGTTAAGGTGTGTTTCATGTATATTTTCGGTTTGGGTAGACCTGAATGCACACCTCTAATCAAAACACAACTTGACATTAGAAACATTGATTTAAATTAGCAGATGATAAAAATGAAAATACATGCTGTCAGGTTTCACCTAGAAATGTAAGTACCATGAGCTGGCTATGATGTACAGATAAAAGAAATTCTGAAATGACAGCCCAATTGAGGGCAATTTTATGGGTCACGTCAGTAAAAATGTTGCGTGATTTAAAATCTTGAATTGTAAGGAAAATATTGTGTCTGTGAAGGAGCTGTGATCTTGTAAAACAAGCCAGTAATAATCACTGTTTATACCCTTCAAAACAAATATCTCAAACTTAGTATTTGTTGTCTACTATTATTCTTTCCATGAACTAAGGAAAATAATATTTTCTCTCCTCTTGATAGCTCTACTCAGTATTTATAGTGGATTATAAACAGACAAGACACATATCCTCTATTATGAATGATTCCAGTATTACTTGTTGAGTCAAATTTTCTAATCAAGAGAAGAAGAAAATAAACCTGCACTCCTGGATAGGGATGGGCACAAACTGGGAAAGTGCGGTTTGGTTCATGGTTCATGACATGTCCAGTTTGTGAACCACAAACCTGAAAGGCCAAAATAGGCCTGGAAAGGGCCCTTCCCCCACCCTTTTACTGACAAAGCCAGTTAGATGCCCCCCCGAACATTCTAATCTCTCACCGTTGATGCCTGAAGCAGATCCCTGCAGAGGCCATTTCAAAGGGTTTTGGGGGGAATTCATCAGTCCCTGAAGGGATTTTTTTAGTTTTTGGATTTTTCTACAAACCCAGGAAGTCTACTGACTATGTAGAAAAAGCTGTTGGGGGAGAGTGAGCCCCCTATTGGTGGAAATAAGTATCCGCACAGAAAAAAACAACTCTGGCTAATAGAATAAGGATATTCAACCCCATGTACTCAATAGCATAGGAGCCCTGCTGGATGAGACCAGCAATACATCTGCTCCAGCATCCGTTTTCACACAATGGCCAACCCGTTTTCATGAAAGGCCAACAAACATGGCATAGAGATCAAGGCCATCCCCTGATGTTACCTCCTCACATTGGTGACTTTTATTGCCTCTGAATGTGGAATTTCCCTTTAGTCACCTTGGCTAGTAGCCATTGATGCATTTGTCCTCCGTTGATGTGCACTGATGTGCGTTGACACATATCTGTCCTCCGTGAATGGGATCTTCAGACATTATGAAATGTACAGTACCATTTGCACAGATAGTTGGACTCTCTAAAAGTTGAGTATCCAGGGTTACAATTTTTATCTTTGTAATAATCTGTCATTTATATTTCTGCCATCTTCAAATTTTTGAGGAGAATGTAAAGCAAAGTTTTGGAATCTAAAAACATGTTTTTCACATTAGAAACGATTATTTCGATTAGCAAATCACAAAAGCAAAATATATTTCATAATCTTTCATCTAGAAACAGGGACTTGGATGTGGTGTCTAGATAAAAGTAGCTTTATGTGAGAGGACTAGCCACAGGTAAAAGGGAGGAAGAAGAGACAGACAAATAACATTCCACATGCATTCACACAATTATACTTCCACAAGACAAAATATCCAGGAATCTCCCAACCCAGAGTTGGCAACACTAGTTTCTTACTATGGTGTATTCAGTTGCATTACAGGTTTCCAATTTGGCTCCCTCAGCTGACGTCTTCTGATGGTATCCTAGGTAGTGCTGCATTCTATTTTCCTGAAAAATGCTCAATAAACCAATATTCTACGATGCATTTGGCATAACTTGGGTTGGTTAATGTAAGGGGGGGAGGGTAAGAAGGGTGTCTTCATCTCACTGGGTTCCGCTGCTCCTAACCAATGTGGGGATTATCTGTAGGGCAAAAGAAAGGAAAACACCTTTCAAAACAACTCCCAGTGCCCTCTAATAATCTTTTTTTCATTCACAAGTAAAACTAAAAATACAAACAGGGTTTATTCAACAAGGTGGGATGGGAAATCAGAGCAGACACACAGATATAAAAATTCAAGTGACATAGCACAAATTACAGACAGAACCAAAGTGGTAAGGTCTTTCACCATGTCTCTGAGGCCCTCTGAAAGTCTCCTATAGTCTTTCCTGCAACTTGGTTGGCTCTCCGAGGAGCTGCTGTAGATCCTCAGAAGACAAAGCTCTCTTTCAGGCTTCTCACTAGACAGTTCTGTTATCCTTACAGGGAGCTCCTTCTATTGAGACAACATATGTCCTCTTAGAAATCCCTCCCTTGTGTTTTTTTCCCTCCACAGCCCCTTTCTACAGGTCTCTTTCAGGGGGGAAAAATAAATGCTTCCCCTCGCAAATATAACCCGGGCACCAAATCCATAGGGTTACACACACACACATACACACAACCCCACTCCCACTTGAGGAATATATAGCGTAGGTTGGCTGCTTGTATGGAAATGCCTCTTGTATGGACATGGCTTGTATGGGAATGCCACTCAAATATTTAATTAATAAGCATGACCATTTCTTTTTATGCAGGTAAAGGTAAAGGTTCCCTTGCTCGAAAGCCAGTCGAATCCGACTCTAGGGTTGCGGTGCTCATCCCCGTTTCAATGCCGAAGAGCCAGCGCTGTCCAAAGACGTTTCCGTGGTCATGTGGCCGGCATGACTAAACACCAAGGCACACGGAACGCTGTTACCTTCCCACCTTAGTGGTACCTATTTAACTACTTGCAATTTCTTGCTTTTGAACTGCTAGGTTGGCAGGAGCTGGAACTAGAGACGGGAGCTCACTCCGTCATGCAACCATCATGCAAAAAGGGATAGTTCAGAATCATGCACCCTGACCCCCAAAAAAAGTTCTTTGCAAAATCCAGGAAAATGAGTACCAGTATATCTATCAGAAATAAAATGTTTTGAAAGATGTTTCAAAGGAAATGCACAATTTTCTGTAGCATAGGGAGTCGGGGAGGAGATGTTTGTGAATGGCACAGATTGTGAACTATCAAGCTGAACCTGTAGTTTGACAGATGTCTATTGTTTGATGGTACTTTAGTTTTCATATTATTTTCAGATTATCCAGCACATCTCCTGCAATAAAGCTGAACAGTGATTGGAGTGATGTTATTTATTCATTTTATACTCAGTCCGAAAGCCATAAAACATTGCTCTGATGAATGTAAATAGTCTCAGCCAATTAGCCCTGACGGTATGATAGAAAACACCAGGTCTCTGCAGTTTAATAATCAAGATGCTGTGGATTCCCTATCAACATTTCAAAACAAACTCACAAAACAGAGGAAATTGTTTATATGGGGCAGGCAGATGTATAATGTCCAGGGTGTGACTGGGAAGCATTGCTGGGAACATAAATCTGTGGCTCAGGACATATTGCCCCATACAAATGCTTCTAATCCACAGAATAAGAGCACATCCATTGTAGGTTATTGGCTGCAGAACCATTTTAAACTAAAATGTGAATGGCATTGTCTTGTTCTTATAACATGTCCAATTTTATTCTCACATCTATAATGCCTACCATTAGTGTAATGGACAGAGTGCTGGGTTCAAATTCAGTGGGTTCAGAATCTCAGGTACTTGGTTCAAATTCCCAGTCAGCTGTGAAACTTGACCTTGGTGCACCACTCTCTTTTAACTGAACTTTCCACAGACAGATATGAGGATTAAAAGAGATGCTCTCATGCATCCAGCAGAAATGTCATAGAAGAAATGTTGTCAACTAAGACCATCCTTTTCCTTTCACGAAGAAACAGTAGCCACCGTTAAACATCCTGTTCAGTGGCTAAAATCTTGTGGTGGTTGTTAGCTATGGCTAGACACATACCCAGCTTGCCAATGGTTGTAGAAACCTTTAAAAGATTGGCTTTCCATTTACCTGGAGCCAGTGTGGTGTAGTAGTCTGAGATTCAGACTAGGATCTGGGAGGCCCAGGTCTGAATCCCCACTCTGTTGTGGAAACTCACTGGGTGACCTTGGGCCAGTCAAAAATACTCAGCCTAATCACAAGGCTGTTATGAGGAGGATTAAATGGAGGCGAGAAGGAGGTAAACTGCTCTGGGTCATCATCTGAGGATAAATAAAGAAGGCTGCGGTCACACGGAACATTAGCCACGCTAGAGAGATGGAAGATAGGCAGATTTTCCAGGCGCGATCTCACCACCACATCTGGGAAGCGTAGAGCTTCCGTGCCAAACCTGAGGCTTCCCGCCGAAGATGCGTGGTAAAAAACTAGTACCTCCGAGGTACTAGTTTCCGGTAACTGCGGGGCAAAGGCGGGCGCCTGATTGCATTTCCGGTGGAATCCCGTGGCATCCAGCGGCCGCCCATGTCCCATCGCGAACAGGTTTTTCCCCCCCAAGTCTCCACAGGATGTGCACAAGTGCCCAACGGCACATGCGCACAAAGAGGCCCCCCTCCCACTGCAGCCAGGCTTGCCGCCTCTGGAGGGTCGCTATGGCCACTGTCTCGCAGGCGGTTAGAGTGGCTGTGACGAGGGGGCCCCCCTCCCCCTCCATTGGCTATGCCTCGGAGCTCTGTTGGGGTCCGGAAGCGTCTGTCGCCCTCTCCGGTAAGCCCACCACCCGCCTTCGGATGTGCAGATATGATTGCTCAGTCATGCGTATGCACAAACTTCAGTTTTAAAAAAATCTATCCCGTTTGCCACGGAAGCGGCGCCTAGCGATTGCTGGTGTGATCGCGCCGCACCGCTTCTTTGCCACGCTGCAGGATGGTCATGTGATCGGCACCTCTCCCCTAAACACGGGACCTCGACGGGACCTCGACGGGACATCTGATCGTGTAACCGTGCGTTATTTTGCTCCGGGGCAAACAGCCATGCTTCCCCCCCGCATTTTCCTGCCCGTGTGACCGGGGCCGAAGATGGGCTTTCCATTTGCTTAGAGCCACAAGTGGGATTTTTGTGGCAACCATGTGATATGCGGTTGTCTGCCTGTTAATGAAATGTGGTATATGGTGATCACATTTATACAGTGCAACCCTTGTGGGATATTAATTTTAATAAGCTTAATATGCTGAAGTGTGTGGGAAATGTATCTAGGACTAGAGAGGCTGTGGGATTCACTGTGAATGCATGTGACTGTTGAACTTACTGTGTTCAAAGGTGGTGATTAGATTGAGCCCTTAGTCTGTTCAGTTTGTGCCGAACCCCCACGAACACCTGCAGAACCAGTTTCCACTGGGTTTTCCAAACTGCCCATGTTCAAAGATGCTGACAATTTAAATGGATGTGTGGCCTTTAGTGTCACTAAGGACTACTTAGAAAAGCGCTGACATATAGGTTTTAGTGAAATACAGCATTTATTGATGCCTGATTTATATCATTTGTAAGTGGTCTAACTGTCTAAACAATTGCCTGCTGAGTAGTGCAGTTAATAAGTGGTCTAACTGTCTATTTAAACAATTGCCTGCTGAGTAGTGCAGTTACACAGCAAGGGAAGAGAAGTAGCAGAACTCAGTCCGGCTGTGTGAAAACACACATGTGAGAAAAGCCAATTGGGCTGTACTGCATACTGAGAAAAGAATACAGTGAAGCAACCTACAGACTGATGAACTATCAAAGTGACCACTGAAAAATTTGGTCCCTGTTCACAACCAGCAAAGGGTACACAATCTGAACAGGCAGTTGTTTGAGCATCCCTGTCTATGACACATTCCAATTAATTGTATGTCTCTTCAGATCACTCCACGAAACACTAACCTCCAAATAATCTGACCTCTTATGGGAGTTGGAGACATTTTTGCCCAGGAGTTTGAGCATCCTACAGAGGCAGGGCTGGGCCAAGGGATCGGTAAGGCTCAGCCAGTCAGCAGACGACAGAGAGTGGCAGTTGGGGGCAGCTCTGCCTCCCTGCAAGCGGACTTTTGCCTTCCCTGCTGACTCTCCTGCCCACTCTAAGGCCGAGTTCAGACTGGCAGTTTGCCCCGATAGACGCGCATTTCAGAAACATTCCACAACTGGATTAAATGGGCTGTTCACACAGGCAAATCTGTCAGGCGTTCCCCACCTGTACTCAGCCCGTCTTGTAACGCTTCGCTCCTGAGTTTAAAAGATACCTGGTGAAAGTGGTAGCAAACCCTGGAAAGCGCGATTATCCCACGTCCATCCCTCACCAACAAAGTGTGAATGCCAAAAGCCACATTTTTCTTGTGCCCTTATGCGCTCATGTCCCCCCAAGAGCACTGAGATCTGAGTCGCAGGACCGCTTAGTCCCCCCTGGCCCTAGGGACGCCAAGTTAACAACTACAAGAACTAGGGTGTTCTTCGCTGCACCAATATGGTGGAACCAGTTCCCACACGAAATTCGCGCTCTGCAAGATCTCCACCAATTCCGCAGAGCGGTAAAGACGGAGCTGTTCCGCCAAGCATTCAATAGCCCAGACCAAACATTAGGGGCTTCCGGTCTGGCTCCCGCGAATGGCGGATGCATCCTCGGGTCGCTCCCGAGGGCGTCTCGCCTGCCCGCGGTGGATGAGGGAATCCGCGCGAGCGGAGACCCGAACGAGCACCTCAGGAAGAGAGGAGCTCGGATCTGGGGCACTTTAGGGCGCACTAGGGGGGAGTCGCTCTTTCGGCCGAGAGGTCGGAGAC
>NW_015163620.1:590331-605052 GCF_001447785.1 Gekko japonicus
GTCTTAACCACTTGAAAATAAATAATAAATAAGTGCATATCTACAGATTACAAAAAAAGAAAGCCGCCTCTGGGCCAACAGTGTGAACACTCCCTTGTGCCTCCTCCTGGTATGCTCCCACATCAGTCACTGCAGTGTGAACGGGAAAACCCAGAACAGTTTGTTTTGGCTCTTTTTTGCCATGATTCCCTCCCGCTTCAAACTGCCAGCCTAAATTTCATCTAAATAACAGAGGATTAGCTGGTTGTCTTTCAGTGACCAAGCGGGAATTTTGGGGTTTCCTTCAGATTGGCTTAGAAGAGAATTATTTTCACCTGCAGTGGCTGGGGGACTTGCGGCTCTATCAAAAATAACCACAACCAAACTGGCAGTGACACAACACTGCCTATGGGAAGGTGGGAGCAGGGCAGCCAGCTGGGATAGTTAAAAGTTGGCATAGGGAGAGGCAATCGGAGGTCATTGGAAGAGGCCAAGGCATCCGGCAGGTGAGTGGAGACTGAAAGGCAGGGTATGGGGGCAGAAGAGCCAGCTGCCACTGCCAGAATAGAGGTGGCAGCTAGATAGCGGGACACAGAGGAAGGAGCATTGGATGGCGGGGAAGGTGTAGCAGCTGCGAGTGCTGGTACAGTGGCATGGGCCAAAGTGAAGAAGGTGGAGGCTGCCAAGGCAGCAACAGACCCCAGGACCCTGCTAGAGGCACAGCAGGATGGCATACACATAGGCGATGGCTGGACCCAGCAACAAGGATAGGCCAGGACCTCCTCTGTCCCACACTCCAGTGAAGCAGATGTGGTAGGACTAAAAGGAATCATGGATAAGGGAACAGAAGCTGAGAGACTGGTGAAGCTTGCCATGAAGGCCACAGGAATAAACAGCTTTAAAGGGGGGTTAGATAGATTCATGGAGGATAAGTCTCTCAATGGCTACTAGCCATAGTGCCTGAAGGGAACGTCCACATTCAGAGGTACTAAGCCTCTGTATCCCAGAGCCAGGAGGCAACATCAGGGGAAGGCCTCAGCCTCTATTCCCTATTGTTGGCTGCCCAGAGGAACTGATTGGCCACTGTGTAAGACAGGATGCTGGACTAGATGGACCACTGGTCTGATCCAGCAGGGCTCTTCTTTTGATTTTATGAGGGACTCAAGGGAAGGCTTAACAGAGGGACTGGGGGCATCAAGTCAGGGTGCGCAGGCACATGGAACAGGGGGCAGAGGCTCCAGAGATGGGGGAGCTGATGCAAGGACTCAGCAGGTGGGAGCTATTTCCTTTAACTTAATGGTTTATTATTTAACATTGAACTACAGGGCAGATAACCTGACTTGAAAAGAAAGGAATACAACAATACTTAGCTAAAGCTGTTTCTTATACATTAGGCCCAGGATTGCCCTGGCCTATTTTTGAACAGTTTGTTTAAGTCCAGTAGTCCTACAGCTTCCTATCAAGGAATCAAACTATGTCTCTCCTGCTTGCACTAAGGCCTTCTGGGTTAGCCTCTTAGAGAGTGCCATACTTGGTTACATTCAGTGAGAATGCACTGAGGTCTAAGGGCAAACTGGGAGTCTGACCTCAATGTACCAGTTATAAAGTATAGTTGGTAACCTAGGACAAACATGAGAAGGCAAACCCTGGTGGGTGACACAGTACAACCCCTGATTGAGGCCATGGTAAGGGGTCATCTCCCTTATAAATAAAAGCCGAATGGTGGTGGCACTTCTCTAAAACATTCCACACGCTCCAAAATCAGTTTGCTCTCTGATCTGTCATTCAGAGGGTCTCTCTATCCACTGGCTGCTTTGCCTGTGTCCTGCCTCCAACATTCTAAACATTTTGCTGTTCCTCTCCCGCCCATAGCCAATCAGAACACAGAGGTTATTTGCATATGCAGCCTCATTGGCCTTTGCCTCGGAACACAGAGGTCGTTCGCATATGCGACTTGATTGGCTTTTGCCTCTAACATTCTAAACAGTTTGCTCTTCTGAGGTAAAATGTGTCCAATCTCCAGGTGAGGGCTGGAGATCACTCAGAATTACAACTGCTTTCCAGGTGGCAGAGATCAGTTTCCCTGGAGAAAATGGTGGGCTCTGTAGCCTTATATGCTGCTGAGGTGGTCCCCATGACAGCCAATGTGACGCAGAAGTCATGACTTCAGAGCATGGGAGAAGCTGCAGGTGTGTGGGGGGTGGAAAGCTGAAGAGTGAGGGGGAAATAAAGGTAGGTTGATGATTGGCTGGGAAGGAGATAGGGTTGCCAACTCCAGGTGGGAAATTCCTGGAGATGTGAGGGATGGAGCCTGGAAAGTGTAAGGTTTCAGGAGGCATGGGACCTTGGACAGGTACAAAGCCATAGACTCCACCCTCCAAACCAACTATTCCCTTCTGGGGAACCATCGTTGCCAATCTCCAGGTGAGGGCTGGAGATCACTCAGAATTACAACTGCTTTCCAGGTGGCAGAGATCAGTTCCCCTGGAGAAAATGGTGGATTCAGTGTCATTATACCCTGCTGAGGTCGCCACAGCAAATTGACACTGAGTGTCCAAGGCCGGGGCACCCGCCCAGAGCCTCTTTCTAGAGGCCATTGTATTTATTTCCACAACGGGCCTTTTTCTTAGTAGTATATATGTGAAAAAGGTACACTTTCAAACATGAAGATCATTTGTCAATTTTGCCAAAGGCATAGTTTTTGAGAATCCTACTCCCAGTTGAGGTATGTGCTTGTATATATATAAACACAAATATTTGTTCAATCTTCACCAATGGGTACATGAGGGTACACATGATGTTTGAGGAAGGGAGAAAATCTTCACTTAGAGCGAAACACGCTAACCATCTTAAAGGGTCACTTAGGGTTGCCAGTCCCCAGGTCCTAGTGGGGGTTCCCCCAGTTTTTGGGGTTTCTACCCACCACCATCCAGCTGGCTGGTGGGGAAAACCCTGCCCCCAAACAATCACATCCCCGCACAATGTGATGATATCACCTGGAAGTGATGTCATCATGTCAGGGACATCACACAGGACACTCTGGTTTGAGGGCAAAACTCTATAGTCAATTTGACCTAAAACCATAGTTTTGTCCTCAAACCAAAGTGTCACTACACAACATTGCCAACACAATTACATCCCTTCCGGGTGATGTCATTGCGTCGGAGATGTCCTGGAATGCTCCCGAAATTCCCCTGCTGGTGTGGTGAGGGGACTTGGCAACCCTAGGGTCACTCTTGTTTTTGACAGTGTTGCATTTGCACGTTTTGAATTTTCTCTGTGTCACTAACTAAAGTCTACCCGTCAGTTTCTAAATATAGCTCAGGACCAAAATCTTCAGCTGAGGAATGTCAGCATCTTGCCTCCTCACTGAGAAGAGGAATTCTGCTGTTGTAACACAACTGGCAATCCTGTTGATGTGTGAGGTAGAATGGAATCCAAGAGCATGAACAGCTGCTCAAAGTAGATTATTTTAAAACCAACCACCAAGTAATGCTTCCAAGACACAGAGGTCACTGATATGGTGATGAGTAACACTGTGCAGTATTTACAAAGGATCATGTTACAGCCTCTCTCTGACTCAAACATCTGGGAAAAACCCAGCAGAGCTGACAAACTTGGCTTTTCACCATATTTCCCAAAACGTTTAACGGATCCAAACAGAAGATGAAAGTCATGCTTTTATCTACATGCTGCTAGCATTCAGGCATCTGAAGCTGAAACGAGCATCACAACACATGGCCAAGAAATGAAAAGATATAAATAGATGCCTCAACTATGTGTTACAATGTGTATACCTAATCCTCCTGTTGCTTGACCCTTCTTGAAATACCTATATTGTCCCCTCCCAAAGCCAGCACAACTCCTTATCTTACCTGTTGTAGGATCTATCTCACTGTGCAAAGTGAGGTGGGAGGTCATTTGGAGGCCAAGGCTGGAATGGGGTTCTTCTCTCACTGCTTTCCCTATATAACTAGACTGATTTTACCCAGACAGGATTCCTGTGTTTCATGGAAAGACGGACAGAAGTTGACAGGGAAGAAGACTGAGAAAAGCAACGGTCATGCTGTGTTTCTTTTGTCTCCTGCTTTCCCACTGCAGTTAACTTGAGACTGGAAATCCTAAATTTGCTCCTGATTTAGGACTAAAAACTTCGTGTATTTGTCTTTAAACAGCAAGTAACAATAAGGGAAAACAAATTCTGAGATTAAATCAGAATTCAATTTTTTAACATCATTGTTATTCAAAGGTGTCCCACCAAATTTTGCATTAGAAGACTTCAGGTTCATGTGAATACAAATTTAGGGGGGGGGATCTTCTTTTCAAAATATTGGGAGTGCTTCCACATAAACATCCTCTCAAATTTTTAAAAAAATCTCTCGGAAGAATGGAAGAAAGATTAGTAAGCAGTGTTGTATCACTGTTCTATCTTACATGCAAGCTAAACATGGGAAATCTGAGACTCTGAAATTTTACATTTTGAATCCAAGTGGCTATAAATATTAGCAAATGCTACTCTGGGGCATCATTTTTTGGGGGGGAATGGGTGACGCACACTGTAGATATGGGGAAATTGTGTTAAATTTTCACCAATAATGTCCTATAGGGAAGAATTTCACTGAATTTGTATCAGAAAGAAAAATCCCCAAGTACTGAGATACCTCAGTGAGAAGTCTTAGATGTTTGGAAAGACTGTACCATTTCCCCTTCATATTAATTAACATCCATGCTGGGGAGTTTCTGATGAACTAGCAGGCCCAATTGCCTGACTGCCATCTTATCAGGAACACAGCATTTGCTGCATAAATAGGGTGTAATATATGTACTGTGATAGTTATTGTAGTGTATTCTGAAGCTGCCAAGAATACCTAAAGTGTATTGTGAAACACCTAATTGGGAAGCTATGTTAAGCTTCGTCTTGAACAAGGATTGTAGTCCAAGACTTAAGCGGCCAATCAGGTTCAAATGTATATAAGCGGGAAAGACTCTGATTGGTTCATTATGCGCTCAACCTGATAGGTTGATAACTGTATAGTAGGTGTGGCTACATTAGCCCGGAATGTTTAAATACCGAGCAGCTGCAATGGAAAAGCTGTTCGGGCTATCAGATGTTGTATCGTGTCAGAGAAGTTGATCGTCGAGCTGAAATAAACCTGAGTTTTGCTGAAATCACTCTCTGGCTATTTTGTTGAGCACGGACTTAACAGTTATTTATTAAAATATTTATACCTTGCTTTTCTCTTTGGCCCAAGGTGGCTTGTGGCATTATCACAATGAATGTAGAATGATAACAAACATTCCAAATCTGAAGGCAAAAGGTCTGACCTATAGAATTCTGAGCCCTGCTCTCAATAACCCAGGTTAGCCCAATCTCATCAGATCTCAGAAGCTAAGAAGAGTTGGCCCTGGCTAATATTTGGATGGGAGACCTCCAAAGAATACCAAGGTCATGAGCAGTGTTCCCTCTAAGCTGAGTTAGTGTGAGCTAGCTCACATTTTTTTTTAGCCTCTGGCTCACACATATTTGTCTTAGCTCAGGAAGGACGGCTCCAGAGCAAACTAGTTTATGCAGTAGCCAAATCACTTGCTCACAAATTTAACACCAGTAGCTCACAAAGCAGAATTTTTGCTCACAAGACTCCACGGCTTAGAGGGAGCATTGGTCATGCGTGGAAGCAGGCAATGGCAAACTGCTTCTGAACACTTCTTGCCTTGAAAACCCTACGGGGTCACCATAAGTCAGCTGTGACTTGACAGCCCTTTCCAACACCCCCATAGGATTCTGAAAACAAGGGAGAATAAAATAAAAGAAATAAAAGGCCATTTGGTAGCAAAGTGGAACCATTTGGTAGTGATTTACCTTGGCAAAATGGAGGGACATTGTGCTATTTGCATAAAGTGGGAATAGGGGTGAGGTGCAAGCCGAGACTTGGGCAGCTACATGGGAAGTATGTGACATCACGGTTTCAAGGCAAGCAGGTTAAAGGAACAGGTCCTGTAATGCTGTGCTACCAGGTTCCCAAGATCCCTCTGGCTTCCCTCCCTGATATCACCCAGAAGCCACACACATATCATATCAAAACAAGTCACACAATTTGCCTAGCCACATGAGCCTCCAAGATGATCAGGGTCCCCAGAATTTGTCAGTGGCTCTTGCACAGAGGGCTGAGGGAAGTAAAGACAGAAGTAGGAGGAAAATTCAGCCACAGGCTTAAAGGAACAAATGTAAGTCATGCAGTCATGGAGAAAGTACAAAGGGGAAACCAGGAAAACAACAGTGGGGTTGTTGGTAGGTAACAGATAAGCAAAGGAGTTTGGGGCACAAGGGAGAATATGTGTCACGATCCAACAGGTTAGAGAAGTCAAGGCAGTCCTTGAGACAGGAGCTCATGTCTATTGCTCAAATCAATCTATTTCGCATATTAATTTGAGCAAGCCAGCTAAACCTTCCGCTGCAGGTCTTATGTGTGTTATTCAATTAACAAGAGAGTTCATCCAGAGAGCGCATGTTACTAATCACTTAAGTATCCTGGCACTTGAGTTGCAAATTGATATTTGCTTATTATCTTATAATTCTGATATCAATAGGCTCAACAGTGCATCTCCCCCATCTTCCATTTTAGGGTACTACCAACTGGGAAGTTTTCACATACAAATAACTAAGGGCTGCATAAAGACAACTGAGCACATTTCCCCTTATTACAACAGACCTTGCAGATGAGATCGCTGATACCATTATTTTAGATAATTTCTCTGCAGATTGTCATCACAGTTGCTTAAAAAAACTTAACTGATCACATCTGTTACAAACTCATATTATAGGGTTTTAAAAAAATAAGTAATAGAAAAACACTGACCTGTCTACCCAGTCTGTAATGCATACCATGTGGTGTCAAAGTTGTAATTAAATACAGTGCGACACAAATCAGGTCCTCCAACTGTTAATCTCATTATCACCTTCTCAGAGCTGCTTTGCCAGAGAAAGTAACAGCTATTGCAGTTTTGCTGCTCATCCAATCAGAATATTAAATTAATCAGTATGTTCCCGGCACAACGATTGCCAATGCACTTAATCTTGCTTTGCACAGAGCACATGAGCACATGGAATGGGAATGTGGGGGTGGGTGGGTAAATGAAGAGACAACACAATGGTGCATGAAGCTGGATATATTTTCATTAATATTTTTGGTGATGCATTGTAGGATGTTTATATGTGGGAATGTGTTTTGGATATAGGAAGAGTTTGTCAAAGGCTCTATAACAGGTTCTAAATTTCCTGCCATCTGCCTTTCCTTCTGTCTTATTTTTTCCTCTTCTCAACAAAGGATACTCTTTATTTGTTTGCTTTCCAGAATCATATGATTTTCTGATGAGAAAAGCCAGATTTTATTAGGTGGAACAGTGATTTTCCACCTGATTCACTATCACCAAGTAGAATGCAGGAGGGGCTGCGGCTCAGTGAGAGAGCTTCTGGTTGGCATGCAGAAGGCCCCAGGTTCAATTCCCAGCATCTCCAGTTAAAGAAGGCAGAGGCAATACTGACTTTGGTGGACCAAAGGGTCTGATTCAGTATAAGTCAGCTTCATGTGTTCATGTGTTCATGTAATGCCGAAGGTGAGCAGGTCTTGATGGGAAACTTCTTGGGTCCCCTTCTATCACTGTCTTCTGCCAGTGAATGAAGACTTTATGTTTTATTTGGCATTCCCTCACTGCCCCTCTTTCCTGTTTATGTGTTTATATCAGAGGTTCCCAAATGTCTTTGGCCTACTGCTACCTTTTCATTAAAAAAAAGTTTGTGGATCTGCAGCTGGATCATTCCAGCCCACCTGGATCATTCCAGCACCCCGGAGGGGGCAGTATTGCCCACTTTGGGAACCAGTGGGTTATGTTTCGTTAATTGTTGTTTTTGTTTAGACAGATAGATGGATAGATGGATAGATGGATAGATGGATGGATAGATGGATGGATGGATGGATGGATGGATGGATGGATAGATAGATGATAGAATAGATAGATAGAATAGATAGATAGGTAGATAGATAAGATAGATAAGATAGATAGATAAGATAGATAAGATAGATAGATAAGATAGATAAGATAGATTAGATAAGATAGATTAGATAAGATAGATAAGATAGATAATACTAATTCTTTCCTTAATAATGGTTTCCACCAATTTACCCGGTATCGACGTCAGACTGACTGGCCTGTAATTTCCAGGATCTCCTCTGGATCTGCAGCTGGATCATTCCAGCCCACCTGGATCATTCCAGCGCCCCGGAGGGGGCGGTATTGCCCACTTTGGGAACCAGTGGGTTATGTTTCGTTAATTGTTGTTTTTGTTTAGATAGACAGACAGACAGACAGATGGAAGGAAATTAAAATAGCTTGTTTTAATGCTTTTGATTGTTTACTACCTTGGAGAATATAATTTGGGTGGAAAGGTGGCATATTTCCCAAACACACCCCAAAATCAGTAAAAATGAATAATACACTGCTAAGCAAGTCTGTATGGGAGCTGCAGCCGACAACCCACTGAGAGGAATTCGGGATCAGGGACAGACCAGAGTTTTGGATGAGTCCTAGAGCGTTGCCCCAACAGAATGAAATCACTTTCAGGGGGTTTTTTGCCAGAAGTGACATTGTATGCTAGTGTGCTGTTGGTGCGCCTCTGTAATTTCTGCAAATTTTCTCTCTGCAGGCCTATGAGGTATCATGAGGCAAAGAACTGAGATAGTCATTGTGAGGACTCCCACTATAGCTGTAGAGGGAAACTCCCCCCTACCCGTATACAATGCCAAGTGACTCTGAATGAGAGGTCTCTTTTCTATATTGTTTTGACTTCCACGATGGAAGAAAGACAATATATAAATGTATGAAGAAGTATGAATTGATCAACAAGAAAGCTTATAGGCCTGTCATGGAATCCCAGCACATTGCAGCCTCTTCTTGGATGTTCATTTAGACAAAAAAGGACTAACCATTTTGCTCTTCTTCAGACTGTTGGCCTGTTGCTGAACAACTATGGCTTTATTGGGGTTTTTTAAAAAATATTGTAGAAACATTGTGAGCTGCCTGAAGAGTCTTGTTAAGACACAGGACATAAATATTTTAAAATTAGTAACTATGGATGTGAGCCAGCAGCAATTAAGCCCTAAATCCAAATAATTTATATAGATCTACTTATATATCTAGATGTCTGTGTGTGTAGTCCTATGCAGACTAAAGCCATTTATTCTCTGTATAAGATTGCAGTGTTAGTCTCTGACTTCTCAATGTGATAGTACTTAACTCTGAACTGTGTAACTTTTCTTCAATTAGTTGTTGTAGATTGGCTGTGGTCTTGGCATTGTGGTATTTGACATTTCTCCAGCAGCTGTGACTGACATCTTCAGAGGTATAACACAGAAAGATGGGAGTACTCTCTGTGTCACTGTGAAGAGAAAAATGATAGGCAGGTAATTTATATCTACTCAGGAAGGTGGGATAACGCTGAGTCAGAAGACAGGAGGGCCTGGCGTGATCTTGTCCATGGGGTCATGAAGAGTCGGACTCGACTGTGCGACTGAGCAAGAAAGAAACACTGTGAGCTGCCTGAAGAGTCTTGTTAAGACACAGGACATAAATATTTTAAAATTAGTAACTATGGATATGAGCCAGCTGCAATTAAGCCCTAAATCCAATTAATTTATATAGATCTACTTATATATCTATATCTATCTGTCTGTGAGTGCAGTCCTATGCAGACTAAAGCCATTTATTCTCTGTATAAGATTGCACTTCTCAATGTGATAGTACTTAACTCTGAACTGTGTAACTTTTCTTCAATTAGTTGTTGTAGATTGGCTGTGGTCTTGGAATTGTGGTACCTGACATTTCACCAACAGCTGTGACTGGCATCTTCAGAGGTATAACACAGAAAGATGGAGTACTCTCTGAGTCAATGTGAAGAGAAAAATGGTAGGCAGGTAATTTATATCTACTCAGGAAGGTGGGATAAGGCTGAGTCATTATCTTGTAGGATTTTCCCAGGCTGTGAAATGCTAATGGAGGAGCTTTCCTGAGGAGGTTCTTTTGCATATGGATTGGGTGTTGAAATTCTAATCTTATCTGTAGCGCTGTTGTAAGATGTAGAGCATTTTGTGTTTTTCAGGACAGGAAACCATGCCCTATTTATTTTTAAACTCTCTTTCCTGTTGAAATTGTGTTTATGTTTATGAATTTCAATGGCTTCCCTGTGTAAACTGACATGGTAATTGGATGTGCTGTCCAGCATTTCAGTGTCTTAGAATAAGATACTGTGTCCTGTTTGAGTTAAGCTATGTTCATCCACTGCTGATTTTTCAGGTTGGAATTGGAGTTTGTGTGTAAATAATGATTCGTGTGAGTTGGTTTTCTGTAGACCTTGTGACCTAATTGAAGGTTAGCTTTGTGGATGACCATGATATCTAGAAATGGGAGTTTACCCTCGATTTCTTTTTCCATGGTGAATTGTATGTTTGGGTGGATGTTGTTGAGGTGGTCTAAAAACTCCATCAATTCTACCTCTCCATGGCTCCAAATGATAAAGGTATCATCTACATACTGGAACCAGACTGTAGGCTTGTGGGGTGCAGATTCTAAAGCTGTTTCTTTCAAAATGTTCCACGTATAAGTTTGCTATAACCAGTCTGAGAGGGCTTCCTATGGCAACCCCATCCATCTGTTCATAGAGTTTGTTATCCCATTGGAAGTAACTGGTTGTCAAACAATGGTGAAATAAAGCTGTTATGTCCTCCAGAAAAATATGATTAACAAGTGCGAGAGTGTCTTTTACTGGAACCTTGGTAAAAAGAGATACCACATCAAAACTGACATGTATACCCTGTGGGTTGAGTTTCAGAGGACTGATTTTGTTGATGAAATGTGTTGAATCTTTGATGTATGTTGTGGTTTTTCCAATGTGGTTCTGTAGAAGATTGGCCAGATATTTAGCTAATTCATATGTAGGGGAACCAATTATTTCCTCAATTATTAGCAGCACAACCCTATGTAGAATTACCCCTGTCACATGAAAACATGAAGTCAGATCACTGGTCCATCAATGAGTACTTTTATAGTCCACTGTTCCTCAAAGGAACTCAGGGTACTGTACATCATTCTCCTCCCCTCCATTTTTTCATCACAGCAACCCTGTGAGGTAGGTTAGACTGCAGGAGAGTTACTGGGCCAAGGTCACCCAACAAGCTTCACACCAGAGTAGGGATTTGAACCGGGGTCTCACAGATCCTGGTTCATCACCGTACACCATGCTGGCTCTCATCTATTCTGAGTGGCAATAGCTGTCCAGGGTCTGAGGAAGAAATGTTTCACATCAACATTGACCAAGGTAGTTAGCTAGAGATGCTGGGGAATGAACCTGCAACCCTCTGCATGCAAAACAGATGCTCTAAGCCTATTGAAAGAAAAAATACTGAGATGAAAACTTTACATCACTGTTACTGGGGACCATGAGAAAACAATCACTGAAACTATATCTCCTTCTTGTAAGCCTCCCTTACAGTAAGATTCTGTGTTCCAGGGTAATAAAGATACCGCAACAGGACTCTCTGTCCTGGTTTGCTTATGATACTCACAGCTTCTCAGCATTTCTCTCTGTCTCAATCATGGACTAGGAAAAATGAGCATAAAATACCCACAAGAGTTATGCCTTGAATATGTGTAGAATTTATAAATAATAAAATGAGAGACCTCTGTGTGAACTCCTTTGCAAAATGGCAGGTGTCTGCATGAGGGGCACAGAGTGCGGTCTTCAGATTGTTTAAAACTAGAGTAGTCCCACCAAATAGTAGTGCTTTCTGAATAAGTAGTGAAAACATTATAGCCGTATGCAGATTATTCATGCCCAAACCCCCACATAGAGGCCATTGTGTAGCAATAATAATCAATATTCATGTGATCCTTTTAATAATTTATCATAATAAATATTTATACAACATACATGATGAGGCAATATAAATGTTTTAGTGGCACACGTCAGAGATCCCTGCATTATTTAGGAGCGATGAAGCCACAAGTAAGTTGTATGTGTCATCCCAAATGTGTCCGGTAAAAACTTGGACATCACAGTGTCTTTTGCATATGCCTCATGTGCTGTAAAAATACTGTTTTGAGAACCTTCTAAGGTGCTGACACCAATTTTATCCTCAAAACACTCCTTGAATGAAAGCTACTCTCTCCTCTCTGGTTTGGTTTTTTTTGTCTGATAGCTTCTTGCTTGGAAAGAGCTTAAATGGATTTCTTTATTTTAACCATAGTATGGCTGACTTTTTTTTAAAAAAAACACAAGTTTATATCCTCGGCTTTTTAGCACCTATCAGGTTTAAGCACATACACAAGCAGAGGACATAACCAATGCAGAAGAAACCCTAATACCTTGGGAAATCCTCCTGAAATCCTAAATGAATGACCACACAAGATTATTTACAATAATGTATTAGCCATCAGCATTCTGTTTTTGAGTGTAGTTATCAGGAAATATGGTCCATTGAAATCGATGAAACTTTCAAATAATGGTGGGAAGTTGCCTTAGGCAGCCAACCATGATTTTATTTATTTATTTATTTAAACATTTATACCCTGCCCTCCCCGCAAGCGGGCTCAGGGCAGCTTACAAGGGGCATATGCCCATATATAAAACCAGATAAAACAATAAAATCATAGATAACAACAATAACAATAATAATGTGCCTTTTGTAAACAGATGGTCTTAAGTGGTTTGATGGCATCTACAAATCCTCCCCAATGGGGTGACACTGTCCAGCAGATGGTTAAAGCCAGTCCTGCATTATCAATGCCACGCGGTTTGTGGCGGAACTTCCAGGGCGATTCCTAGTCCCGATGGTATTGCCACCGTTGGTATCTACATTCACAGAATGCAAGATAATTTAATAGAAGATACAGGGCTGGCTCCAGACTAATTTTTCTGCAGGTGCAAGGACTTTTACTCCCAGGAAAATTATTTCAGGGTATTTGGGTCTGCTGTAGGACTGGAGAGACAAGGCCAGAATCCTTGTGTCTGTGGAAATGTATCCAAGGCATGTTTTCCTTCACATCAGGAATGCATACTCCATTTTCAGTAGACTGCATTTGTCCATTTTATTATTATAATAGTGAGGACATTATTTATTAATTTAATCTATTTTTTTTTAAAAAAATTATATTCCATCATTTGTCCATTCAAGGAGGCGAACAAAGCAACAGCAAGTTGCAAACAGGTAAAAACAGTATAATAGCCCATTAAATACAAAAAAAAATACAAAATACATATACAAACCAAGGAGGCCACCAGCTCTACCTGTCACCACTCAGCTGGGCCTTTCCAGGGATGCCATGATGTTACGTCTGGTGTGACCCAGAAATGACTTCATCATGCTCTAGTGTTTGCCCAAAACTTTATGGTTAAACCATAGAATTTAGGGTGAACTCCAGCACATCAACAGTAAAGCAATGATTCCACTTCTGGGTTATGCCAAAAATGACTTCAACACCTTGGCAGCAATGTCACAATGCTTCCAACAATGCCCCTCCCCAGGAGAGTCTCCTGCCTAATAAACACGCAACCCTAATAAATACACAAAGTAAACACACAGCTCAATCTGCCAAGAGTCCTCTACAAAACGGCCTTCGAAATAAAAATGTTTTACACAACTCTCTGAATGCAGGAAGTGAAACCCCCCCCCCCCGTAAAGCCATTCCAAACACCTGGATCTACCAACAGTAAAAGCCTACAACCTGATTGTGTTTTTTTTAATACTTTATTTATTCAGTTTTGTTAAACAGCCAGTAAGCACTTTTATATAATCACTGTCATTTTTTGGAGTCTTACATACAATGTTTTTCCCCCACCAATTATATACTCTTATCCATCTTTTTCAGAATATTGTCTCATCTTTACCACGTAATAACATAGTCAGTTTATCCAATTCAGCTATCTCCAGCAGTTTCTTAACTATATCTAGTCTAGAGGGTAATTTATCTGATTTCCAACATCGGGCTACCATAATTCTTGATGAAGTTAAAATATATGTTAATAAATATCTGTCTTCTCTATCTAGGTTGTCTGGAATTATATTTAGCAAGTATATTTCTGGTACCAAATCCACATTAATATTCATCATTTCTAATATAATCTGTTTTATACTTTTCCAAAACTTTTGCATCCTACAACATTTCCACCACATGTGAAAAACGTTCCTATATTATTTTTACATTTCCAGCAATTTTTTGAAGTTTGAGGTGCAAATTTTCCAATTTTATCTGGTGACCAATACCATCTGTGAAACATCTTATATAAATTTTCTTTATATGCTGCTGAACTGAGATATCTCATAGACTTCTATATTTTGGTCCAGTCGTCAATATCTATCGTATAGCCCCTATCTTTCATCCATGCTACCACTGAGGGCTTAACCATCTCATCTTGCAAATATCATTCTTTCAGAAAGGTATATACTTTTTGTATTAACTTATCACTGGTTGACAACCAAATTTTATCTAGTTCATTGTTTCCCGGATAGAACCTTATAGTTTTATCTTTGCTGTATATAGATTTAAGTTGTCACGCAGGGCTCTTTTTGTAGCAGGTACTCATTTGCATATTAAGCGACACACCCCTAATGTAGCCAATCCTCCAAGACCTTACATTAGCTCCTGTAAGAAGAGCTCTGTAATCTCTTGGAGGATTGGCTACATTAGGGGTGT
>NW_015163620.1:605452-616452 GCF_001447785.1 Gekko japonicus
TTGTATTTAATTTAAATCCTGCTACCTCTCCATATTTTTGTATTGTGTCTAACAATGGTACTATCGAGGTCTCTAGCTCTTCCAAAATAAAGACTAGGTCGTCCACAAATGCTTAGAGTTTGAACTCTTCATCTTTAACTTTCAAACCTTTTATTTGCTTGTTTTCTCTTACTAGATCATTTAATGTTTCTAAGACAAAGATAAACAGTAATGGAGATAAGGGGCACCCCTGTCTAGTTCCTTTTTGTATTGCTATCTTTCTGTCAATTCTCCATTAATTATAATTTTAGCTTGTTGTTCTTTATATATTGCCAAAATTATTGAAAGAAAATCATTACCACAATCCCAAATTCTCAGTTTTTGAATCATATATTCCCATGATACATTATCAAATGCCTTTTTAAAAGAACTAAAGACTATAATAGATATGGTCACAATGGAAGAAATTTGTATTATAGGAGACTTCAATGCAGTCTATGATTTTAAAATAGATAGAAAATCACAGGATAAAGGGAAAGCAGGAAAAACCCTTCCGAAGCTCTTTTTACAAATAGCGGAAGAACACTCTTTGTTAGATGCTTGGAGGATAAGAAATTTGGAGAAAAAAGATTATACTTTCTACTCACATAGACATAAATCATGGTCAAGAATAGATATGGCCTGGATTTTGACTTCATTGATAAAAGAAATAGAAGAAATAGAAATACTACCAGGAACATTTGCAGACCATAATCCATTATCAATCTCATTTCACTCCATACAAAGAAAAAGTAGATGGAGAATGAATATAGATCTTTTAAAAGACCCAGAATTTATAAGAAAAACAAAAATTGAAATACGACAATTCTTCAAGAATAACAGTCAACCTGAGACACCTACAACCTGAGTGTTGTAGGATGGACTATACTAATGGGAATGTACCACAGGTACCCATCTGAAGAAAACACTGGAATGATCATTAGCATTCTCACAAACCAAAAACTCAGATCCAAAGCAAAGTTGACCATTGCAGGCAGTAGATATTTCCTTTTAATTTTTTTAATTTGAAGTGGTGTTATGTCCTTATAGCATTCCTTTCTCTTTCTCGGAAAATAAATTCTTTTAAAATACCTCCAAAACCCTCCTATGGAAAGTATTTATGCATTAAGGCTCAGCAGTATGGCTCATTTGTTTTCTCTCTTCTTTTCCTGCTTTTACAACTGCATGACAGCCAAGGGAACACACTATCTACAAGACAAAGCAGTATTTAAACTATCACATGGGCAAATAACTGCTGATGCCAATATTTTGCAAAAAGGCTCAGAAACATAATTCCAATATCTCTGCCTCCAAGCCCCCGAGCCTCACTGTGTGCATTTTTTATAATTATAACGTCGAGGTTATGCAGAGTTTCTTTGAGGTGACAGGCGAACAGCAGGATTCCATGAATATGTATAGCATGCTTGAAAAAAAATAAATTAACAGGGACCAGCCACTCCAGTGACCCACTTACTTAGGCTGTCATTGATGAGTGTGACAGGAATGTTCTGTAAGACTGGAACCTCCATGACAGGCTTTTCTCCCAATCAGCACATTCAGATTACTCAATGCACTGCATGGCAGCTAGATAATTAATCACTAATTCATCAATACCGACATAAAACCATGCGTTATAACTGATCGACCCCTTGCATTTCTTAAGGCAGAAAGTACAATTTCAAAAATGGAAATCACTTGGAACAGCACACATGCCAGAGATCACAGGTCATCAAGCGCTCTGGTGTGTTTGTAAAGCAAGTGGAGAGAGGGGTCAGGCTGGAAGTCAGGTAATTTTTTCTCTGCCCATGATTCCTTGTTCTAGGTGGGGTGTGTGGGTTCATTATTACTTATTCATTTTAAAGTATTTATGTACTACACTCGGGTGCTCCAGGTAGTTATCGAGGGAATAGTAAACAATGAAATAATTCAAATATTATGATCCCTGATAAAACAAATGAAAATAAATCCCATTGAGAACAGGGCTCTGAGGTTTCCTGCTCTGATGGGAAACCTTCAGCCCAGCAGCCTCTGTCTCCTGCTGATACTTGTTAGGGCAGTAGGGGGGAAATGGGGGGGAAATTAGCATCAGCCCAATGCCGCAATGCCACTTCCAGCATGAACCCAGAAGTGAAGTCATTGCATTGTGGCAATGCTTTAGGATTCCACTAAAACTATATGGTAAAAGCACAGAGTTCTGGGGGATCCTAGAGTATCACCCTGACACAATGACATCACTTCTAGGTTTGCACCAACAGTGACGTCGCATCATTGGAGCAATGCCAATTTACATGTCCTGGCCCACCGAAGCTCCCACTGGTTGCCAACACTGGACTGGCAATCCTAACTGTGAAAGACAATTAAACAGCTGATTGACATGGATTAGAGCAGCAATTTGGCATAAATGGTAGTATATCAAGGGGTGGGGGGGGGAACCAGAAGGAAAACCACAGTCAAGCCACAATCAAAATTACGGAAGAAATCAAAATGTTTGGGGATGCAAATCTGACAAATTCAGCACCAGGCAAAGATACAAGGAATGCATGTCACAACTGAAAAGGTCCTACACTTGTGGCCACACACCTCAACTTGAAAGGTGAAGGGCATAAAGCAGGTGCTGTGATGCTGAAGGCAAATGCTCAGGCAGAATTATACAAGAGCAGCTGGTCCTTAAGGTGCCCCAGCCCCAAACAGTCTCAGACTTCAATGGTAACAAACATGATCTAGAATTGAGCATGGAAAATGCTAGTCATCCAGTGAAGTTCTTCAAGCAACAAGTGTAACTCTTTGAGCACCAAAGGATGAATCAATATACACAAAATGAGTGTTCAAAACTCAAACTTAGCTACATTCATTCATCATTAACTATTGAGCTATCATTGAATCATAGCACTCATTCATGACTGGATTATCTTGTGTGGACAAGCCAGTCAAGAAGGAGGAGGAGGAGATTGGATTTATACCTCGCCTTTCACTACCCGAAGGGGTTTCAGAGTGGCTTACAATTCCTTTCCCTTCCCCTCCCCACACTCTGTGAGCAGTGTTCCCTCTAAGCTGAGTTAGTGTGAGCTAGCTTACAGTTTTTTAGCCTCCAGCTCACACATTTTTGTCTTAGTTCAGTAGCCAAATCGCTCGCTCACAAGTTTAATGACAGTAGCTCACAAAGCAGAATTTTTGCTCACAAGACTCCACATTGCCTGTGAGGTAGGTGGGGCTGAGAGAGCTCTCTGGAGAACTGCCCCTGAGAGAACAGCTCTGAAGGAACTTAGGACTGACCCAAGGTCACACCAGCAACTGCATGTGGCGGAGTGGGGAACCAAACCTGGTTCTCCCAGATTAGAGTCTGCACTCTTAACCACTACACCAAACTGGCACAGGCAGATTACTATAACATGATGACAGTGCAATATCCACAGATGTGTGGATTTAGCCCTGGCCTGTAAAGCCTGTTTGCGGTTGTGTCACACATATGATGATTGCCTCAATGATTAGCTCATCATTCCAAACAAAAAACATCTCAGGTACTTTTGTGGTTGCATTCAGCATGCTTGCATGCCAAGTTGCATGCTCACCATTTACTGACTTGCTTTGGATTGCTTGTGTCTCCATTGATGGGCAGGTGGTCATACAGGATTTCTAATCAACTGTGCTGGAGTGCATCTGCTGCCTTTGAGCCTCCATATTTGGGGTCATTCAACAGTCATCAGCAGTCATCATATAGATGCATGCTTGGAGTATAGTGGGTGGAGCTACAGTTCCTATGCTGCAGTGTCAGAATCACACAAGAAAATCCAGTTGCAAATGATTGCCATAGTGCATTGAGAGGGCATTATCCAATGATGTGCGAAAGCCATAGAACTTGATACTTCCTAAGTCAGGGCTATAGCCAATGGTGGGGCTTTAGTGGCTGAGCCCGCTATCGGATTTTCAGAGCCCCCTTCCCCAATCTCCCCCTTTTATTCTAATTTTTTAAATTTTACTTCCATTCTGTGACACCGCACTGCCGCCATGCCACCAGCATCACGGATTCCTTCCTCAGGCTTCGGGGCTTCCTTGCTCTTTCTTTGATTGACTGGCACAGCCTGTAAGGGAGGCACTGCACTGGGGCCCAGGCTGCCTATGCAGCCACTGAACTTGTCCCTGCCAGAGATCACTGGTGGAAGGAGTGGCTGTAGCCTTAATGCGGCGGGAAGGTGGGCCCCCAGTGGGTTTCCTGCAGGCAGCGGGTCACTTCGGCTCTCTGTCAGGGAGGCGCTGCACTGCAGCCCAGGCTGCCCGTGCAGCTGCTGAGCTCACCCCCCACTGGAGATTGCTGGGTGAAGGAGCAGCAGGTATGCGGGGAAAGGGAGGACTCAGGTGAGCAGAGCTGGTGCAGGGCACCCACCCAGTGAAGAGAGGGTTTTCTACCCCCAGGGCTGGGGCAGGTGGTAGAAAGGTAGAAAGGTGGTGCAGATGTTCCTGTGCCACCGCTAATAAGACTGCTTTCAGATGATGGGGCAGGCCCTCCCTCCCCTGCTCTGTCAATTTAATTTAAGTTTAATTTAATTGATTTTACTTAGAGCCTCCCAGTGCCCCCCCCCACGAAGGAATTCCTGGCTACAGCCCTGTCCTGAGTTCTTCAGAAGACCCTCCGGCTCCACTGAGGTAGCCAAGTTTGAGTGGCTTGAGGAAAGAGATGCTTTTGTCAAAGAAGTAAATGAGCCCCAGCAAACCCATCAGCAGGTATCACAATGGGGATCACAACAACGTAGCAGTCATTTACAATCGGATTTTCCTGTGTGGACAAGCCAATCTAGCTGTGAATAATCACCACAGTGCAATGATAGCACAGTATCGAAATGAAGTGTGGATAAGGCCATAGTGACAGAAAGACACTTTACCTACACTCAGGAGCACTCCTGTTTTATGATTACTTCAGGAATTCTTGGCAGAGTCCTGAGTGAAAAGAGGTTCTCTCAGGACTTTGTTGATGAACTCAGCTAACAGAGAATGGCAGGCAAAAGTTCAGGTCTCACAGCATACAATTGTCATCTTCTGTTGTTTAAAGCATTTTGAAGGTTTATGGCTTTGGTGTGCTGAGCATTTCTTTGTGACCTATTGAGAATATGCAGAAGATATATTTTCCCTGCTGGAATTAAAGCACAGCTGCAGCTCTTATGCTAACTCATCCATGAACATCTTCTTCCACCCCCACTGCTTTATGTGAATCTATATATTTTCAGGAATGGAATCCAATTTATGATAATTCCTTGTTGGTGACTGAAGCAGAATCTGAGAGTGCCTGAGCACAGTCTGCTCTTCTGTGTGAACTGAAATGTAATTCAAGCCACCATTAGTCAGTCTACTTGAGGACATGGACATTCCACACCACTGCATATTTTAGGACACAGAAAGGTATAACTCTGCTTAGGAACATACTGTCAGGCTACGATCATACGTACAATTAGAACCAACACAGGCGCGAATGCCGGGTGGATTTAAAGGGCGCGATCAGACAACAACATCTGGGAAGCAACCCACAGCCATTGGCAACCCATTTTGCTCCGCTGCAGAAGCGGAGTTAAAAGACACCGGGGGAAATCCGGTAGTAAACGGGTTGCTACGGACCATGGATGGACTTTCCCCTGACTGATCACTCCAGTGTGCTCTCATGGCGTTGGGATGGTCTGATCAGACTCCATGCCGTTATTTCCCCCCCTCGCAGTATGCGCATCATCGCAAATTCCATAGCTTGCATGCCAAGTTGCATGCTCACCATTTACTGACTTGCTTTGGATTGCTTGTGTCTCCATTGATGGGCAGGTGGTCATACAGGATTTCTAATCAACTGTGCTGGAGTGCATCTGCTGCCTTTGAGCCTCCACATTTGGGGTCATTCAACAGTCATCAGCAGTCATCATATAGATGCATGCTTGGAGTATAGTGGGTGGAGCTACAGTTCCTATGCTGCAGTGTCAGAATCACACAGGAAAATCCAGTTGCAAATGATTGCCGTAGTGCAGTGAGAGGGCATTATCCAAAGATGTGCAAAAGCCATAGAACTCAATACTTCCTGAGTCAGGGCTATAGCCAATGGTGGGGCTTTAGTGGCTGAGCCCGCTATCGGATTTTCAGAGCCCCCTTCCCCAATCTCCCCCTTTTATTCTAATTTTTTAAATTTTACTTCCATTCTGTGACACCGCACTGCCGCCATGCCACCAGCATCACGGATTCCTTCCTCAGGCTTCGGGGCTTCCTTGCTCTTTCTTTGATTGACTGGCACAGCCTGTAAGGGAGGCACTGCACTGGGGCCCAGGCTGCCCATGCAGTCGCTGAGCTTGTCCCTGCCAGAGATCATTGGGGGAAGGAGTGGCTGTAGCCTTAATGCGGCGGGAAGGTGGGCCCCCAGTGGGTTTCCTGCAGGCAGTGGGTCACTTCGGCTCTCTGTCAGGGAGGCACTGCACTGCAGCCCAGGCTGCCCGTGCACCTGCTGAGCTCACCCCCCACTGGAGATTGCTGGGTGAAGGAGCAGCAGGTATGCGGGGAAAGGTAGGACTCGGGTGAGCAGAGCCGGTGCAGGGCACCCACCCAGTGAAGAGAGGGTTTTCTACCCCCAGGGCTGGGGCAGGTGGTAGAAAGGTAGAAAGGTGGTGCAGATGTTCCTGTGCCACCGCTAATAAGACTGCTTTCAGATGATGGGGCAGGCCCTCCCTCCCCTGCTCTGTCAATTTAATTTAAGTTTAATTTAATTGATTTTACTTAGAGCCTCCCAGTGCCCCCCCCCACGAAGGAATTCCTGGCTACAGCCCTGTCCTGAGTTCTTCAGAAGACCCTCCGGCTCCACTGAGGTAGCCAAGTTTGAGTGGCTTGAGGAAAGAGATGCTTTTGTCAAAGAAGTAAATGAGCCCCAGCAAACCCATCAGCAGGTATCACAATGGGGATCACAACAACGTAGCAGTCATTTACAATCGGATTTTCCTGTGTGGACAAGCCAATCTAGCTGTGAATAATCACCACAGTGCAATGATAGCACAGTATCGAAATGAAGTGTGGATAAGGCCATAGTGACAGAAAGACACTTTACCTATACTCAGGAGCACTCCTGTTTTATGATTACTTCAGGAATTCTTGGCAGAGTCCTGAGTGAAAAGAGGTTCTCTCAGGACTTTGTTGATGAAGTCAGCTAACAGAGAATGGCAGGCAAAAGTTCAGGTCTCACAGCATACAATTGTCATCTTCTGTTGTTTAAAGCATTTTGAAGGTTTATGGCTTTGGTGTGCTGAGCATTTCTTTGTGACCTATTGAGAATATGCAGAAGATATATTTTCCCTGCTGGAATTAAAGCACAGCTGCAGCTCTTATGCTAACTCATCCATGAACATCTTCTTCCACCCCCACTGCTTTATGTGAATCTATATATTTTCAGGAATGGAATCCAATTTATGATAATTCCTTGTTGGTGACTGAAGCAGAATCTGAGAGTGCCTGAGCACAGTCTGCTCTTCTGTGTGAACTGAAATGTAATTCAAGCCACCATTAGTCAGTCTACTTGAGGACATGGACATTCCACACCACTGCATATTTTAGGACACAGAAAGGTATAACTCTGCTTAGGAACATACTGTCAGGCTATGATCATAAGTACAATTAGAACCAACATAGGCGCAAATGCCGGGCGGATTTAAAAGGCGTGATCAGACAACAACATTTGGGAAGCACCCTGCAGCCATTGGCAACCCATTTTGCTCCGCTGCAGAAGCGGACTTAAAAGACACTGGGGGAAATCCGGTAGTAAACGGGTTGTGACGGACCATGGATGGACTCTCCCCTGTCTGATCACTCCAGTGTGCTCTCATGACGTCGGGATGGTCTGATCAGACTCCATGCCGTTGTTTCCCCCCCCTCGCAGTATGCGCATCATCGCAAACTCCATAGGGAGCCCTCGGTACAGAGGTGCAATTCATCGATCCCTCAGTTAAGTGCATGGGGGGGAAGGCACAAAAAAAGAGACTCACACGCAGTTGCATCTGATCATGCACTGATGGTCTGTGCCGACATCTTCAAAGGGAGGTGTGATCGTGCAACTGCAAGTCAAATTCCTCCAAAGGAAATAACCTCGCTCCCCTCCCCCCGTTTTTTCTGGTGCGTGTGACCGCAACCTCAGATTGCTTAATTGAAAGGGGGGGTAGCAATACTGTAGATAAATAAATAAAAACAACTCAGGCTGGAAGTTGTGGAGAGGCCAGAAGATTTTAATTCATCCTTCTGATTACCTGCTTTTTTAAAAAGGCCTGAAAAATAATAACTGTTTGTACTGCCCTGTGAAGAGACCTCCTGTAGTTATGATTCCTCTTCTCTCTCCTGGTTAGCAGTGGCTGCAGCATTGCATCCATACACACTTAAACATCAGCCATCCCAGCAGAAACATAGCTGCAGAGTCCATGGGGGTGACAGACAGGAGGAGGGCCACAGAATGCTACTCAAGAGAAAGGCAGCTGTTGAAGATACACTGCAGACAGTGGGACTGCCAAAATGGACATGGAGAACATTTTTTGTTGTTGTGCAATTAACACTGAATAAACGTGAAACTCTTGGCTGTTGGGGTGCATGAAGTCATGTGGTTCAGTTGAGGGATGAGATCAAATGTCCCCTTCTAGAAAGGGAGAATCCCCATTTCACTTTTGCTTCTCCTGTGCACAAATCTAACCCTGTGGCTTTTCATTTTTGTGCCATTTTCTGTTTACTCACAACAAATGATTTCTGTGAAATGTAAACATTTTCCAATGATATCTGTACATGATTAGCATTCTACATATAAAATGACATACATCAGATATATAAATGCCATATAAAAGGCATATAAAAATCATTCAGCATGAGTCTACAACTACCAACGAGTCTAGAAAGCCAACAGTGAAAAGAAGGGAACTGAAACTATTGACACAACTATAAACAAATATTAAAGAAGAACACCATAGGAAACATTTGCTCCTATGTTCAGATGGGGCTGGCTCACACATGGAATCCAGCTGTTTACTTCCTCCCAGAGAGTCCTCCAGTCTATGGGACTTTGAAGAGTAAGTACCCTCAGTGAGAAGCTGGATGTACGTGAGTACAGATCGTAGTAGACACCAGTCGCTGCCCTGCCAGAAGCACTTTTTGCATCAAGAGATGCATTATCTGCAACAAGAGTCAGCACATGAAGTGGTTTGAATGTGTAAAAGTGCTATGCAAAGAGCATTGATATAGGGAGGGGAATTTCTTTTTCCAAAATTCACTTCTGTAGATATAGCCATTGATTCCACTTCTTTTCCTTTTTTTCTATTTTAAAAGAGGGATTTCTCTTCTATTTATCTTTCTAAAGAAATTGACATGCCCTTTTGTAACTTTAGCCCTTGCGGTTGTTTTATGCACCACACCACAGGGGAAGGGGTGCTCTAGAAGGAAGATAAGAAAGCTTGGGGAGACACTGCCAGCCTCTGAGCATCTACAAAGTGACATTCTTAATTTTTTCAGAACATCCCTTCCTGCCCCTCCTCTATTTGACTTTCTATTTGATTGAAATGAAATTGAGTAGAAAAGGACTCCAAATTCCTAAAAAGAGGGAAAGAAGCAGATTTTTTGGATTTCATGGAGACACTGGGTAAAGAGGAAATACAAGATTTTGCTATATGCAAAAACTAAGTTATTATGGAAGTTGTGATCTTTGTAGCAAACATGCTCAGCAGGCAAAACATACCATTCTGCAGGTATTCCTGAGCTGCAGTTATTCGACAGCTGCAGTTATTCCTAAACTGAGTCTTGGAGTGCCTCACTGCTGCTGTCTGACTTGAACAATGTGCCAAACAGGTTGGTAGCAGTGCAGCAGCTCTGATGGTATCCTTTCACTTCCTTCTGCCTTGCAGCCACTTTTGCATCTGTACAACAGGGGAAATTTATCCCCCACCCCCGAGTTATAGATGGTTTGATCAGGTAATTAAATAATGCTTGTGTGAAATTGTGCCAATTCAAACAAATAACATGGACTTCAGTGAACTGTTAAACTATTAAAACTGTTAAACAAAAAAACCTCACAGGGTTTAGAAATCACTGACTGATGGAATAGTTTGCTCACACTTTGTGCACAGCAACAAAAGGTCTGTTCTTGGAGAAACTGCGACTCCAATTGGCTGTTTGAGAATGAGCATGTATGAGACGATGCCAGATGCACTATACTGAATTGCACTTCAATATGTGGAAAGTAACCCACTGAACAGACTTGAGCTGCTCGTGAATAGGATGGCAAGCTCTGGCCTGGGAAATTCCTGATGATCTTGGAACACTGCCTGTGGAGGATGGAGTTTGGTTGGGAACTAGGCTCAGCTGGCATGTGATATCACTCTAGAAATTCTGTTTCTCCTAGATTCTTGATTATATCATAGTGTCTACTCTTAAAGCTTCCATTTCTTCCAGGGGAACTGATCCCTGTTGTCTGGAGATCAGTTGTAATTCTGAGAGAACTCCAGGCCCTACATGGATGTCATGAGCAACCAAACTGCCTGATGAAAAATCAGCTCCCTTCTTGCAGCTGGTGAGCACAGGGAGGCCAGGTCTCCAGATGTCCTTATTTGTTGCCTGAAAGTGATGTCAAGTCAATGGCATGATGTTATTGGAACACGCTAGGATTTGAGCAAAAGTCTAGTTTTACTATATAGTTTTGCCAAAGTCCTAGAGTCCCACATCAATGTCATGCTAGCAATATGACACCATTTCTGGTATTTATCAGAAGCGACATTGTGCTGCAAGAATGAGTTTATTTTCCTATCTTTGCACCTTCCCACCAGTTGCAGCCTTTGGTGGGCAGCCTGTGAACCAAGCCAGTGGGTTACTCAAGCAATTTGGTGTGTTGGTTAAGTGTACGGACTCTAATCTGGGAGAACTGGGTTTGATTTCCCACTCCTCCACTTGCAGCTGCTGGATGACCTTGGGCAAGCCATAGTTCCATCAGAGCTGTTCTTGAAAGAGCA
>NW_015163620.1:616596-630344 GCF_001447785.1 Gekko japonicus
CCCCCGCGTCTACTCAATCCTGTTTTTTGAGGATTGAGTAGACGCGGGAAAAATCGCACTAAGCTGCGGAGCAAAATGCAGCCGCACAGTAGCTTGTGTGAAATTGACATGTACCATCAGGGCAAAAGGGAAGAGCGAGCGCGGAGCAGCGCTTGTGGAAATTGATCTGAGTGTCTGTTGTGGGGAGGGGAAGGGAAAGGAAAGGAGATTGTAAGCTGCTCTGAGACTCCTTCAGGTAGTAAAGGGTGGGGTATAAATCCAATCTCTTCTCTTCAACTATTTCTAATTATTATTATTTATCATTTATTCCATTGGTAATTGTTTTCAACTATGGATTATTTCTTTCTACAGGTTTCCTCAAGTGATTCTTTGTATTTGGTTTGTGTGTCTGAAGTAGCATTCAGGCTATTATTATGCTCTTCCACAACTTCTGTTCCACCCACTGGGTCTTGTACTAGAGATGGATTGTTTACTGCCTTAGGAAAATGTTAGATAATTTCCGGCACAATGCATATTAAATAGGGTTGCCAGCCCCCCACCGCCAGGCCTCACTATACTGCCACCAATCAGCTGTCCAGCTAGGGGGAATTACTCAGAAAGAGAGTGAGGCCCAGTCAGCATTGCAGCAACATGTCTATGTTACTTCCAACGTGACCAGGAAGTGACATCATCACATCAGTGATGTCAAGGTGACGCTCTGGTATTTGGGCAAAAACACTATGAGGTGATGTCAAGGTGACGCTCCAGTATTTGGGCAAAAACACTATGGTAGAAGCCAAATTTACCATAGATTTTTTGCCCAAATATCAGTGTGTTGCCCCAATATTGCTGTGTGATGACATCACTTCTAGGTCACATTGGAAGTGATGTAGACATGTCACTGCAATGTTGGCTGGGCCTTCCTCCCACTCCTGGTAAGTCCCCCCTCCATCCCTTGCCAGTTGCCAGGAGGGACCTAGATACCCATTTATTAAATCACATCTTTCCCATAACTAATAACTAATCACAAATGGTTAACAGTTTTTAAAGAACCATTTCTGTAGATTATATCAGATTTTCCTGTTTTGTTTTGAGCCAGTGGCTGAAAGTTTATGCATTTTACCTTTCAGTAGTCTGGAGTTTACATCCCAGATCTGGCGATGCTATCTGTATTCATGGGTGGGTGAGGCAGGGACTTCCCATCTGCTCAGAATAACTCAAACTTCTTAGTACTTTGAAATGTGGGTTTCTGTTTATGAAATGAGGGGGAGACAACAGATGGTTCTGCTGAGTGGACAGCTTTCAAGATTTAAACAGAAACATTTTGAAAGTATAAATGGTACTTGAATGCTTAAATATATTTCTCCTAATAATCAAGCTATTTGTAACTATTCAGGTAGGGACACAAAACACTGTTATACAGACAGACTGTCCACAATCCTGCAGCTAGTAACCATGCATGGATTGGATTCTGTGTGATCAACACAACACTAAACTCCAAACTCTAAAATAACTGCAGACCAAGATCTACTGGGGAAAAGGGGCTGTTTGTTAATTCATATAGGTAATTACTAACTTGCTTTTGTATTTCAGAATGAAATGCCCAGGGCCTCTTACAAGAACAAAATAAAATCCTAAGTAATAAAAATAATAATATCAAAGCAGAAAATTTTCACTTAATAAATAAATACAGCATCATAAACAATAAAAATCACAAGAAAGGGGCTGGGCCAAGGTAATCCAAGGAATTTATAAATGAGTGGAAGTCTTTCAGGCCCTTTAATCCCATGCCATATGGAGTTTTAAAGGGCAACAAACTTGTAGTTATAGAATTTATAATCTAAAGACACTATCTTATAGTAGACAGTGTTAAGCAGTCATTTGAGGCCTTGGCTTAAGATCACATGAAATTTAATTCTAGTACAAGGCTTAGAGACTGCTGTATAAAACATTTCAGTTGCTCTTCACATTAAAGTTGTTTCATTCTTATGCTGTTAGTCTGTGGACCCAAAAATGTTGCAATGCTGGTGTCTGAACTACACCCAGGAACAAACTGAAGTCTAATAAATGCTACCTTTTGGACACATGAAGCTGCCTTAAATTCACCCTGTTGGTCAGTACTCTGACTGAAAAAGGCTCTCAGGGAACAGCAGGTCTTCACAGCAAGCCCAGGTAAGGTAAAGGTAAAGGTTCCCTTGCTCGAAAGCCGGTCGAATCCGACTCTAGGGTTGCGGTGCTCATCTCCGTTTCAAAGCTGAAGAGCCAGCGCTGTCCGAAGACGTTTCCGTGGTCATGTGGCCGGCATGACTAAACACCAAGGCGCACGGAACGCTGTTATCTTCCCACCGAAGTGGTCCCTATTTATCTACTTGCAATTTCTTGCTTTCAAACTGCTAGGTTGGCAGGAGCTGGAACTAGAGACAGGAGCTCACCCTGTCTTGTGGCACCCGGGTCTTGAACCGCTGAACTACTGACCTTCCACAGCCTGCAGTTCAGCATCTTAACCACTTGAGCCACCGCAGCTCCTCAGTTTAGGCTACCACCACCCAATTTTGTGATTATCAAAGTTTGCAGACACTCTTCAAAGGCAGCCCTATGTAGTGCACTTCAATCTATGATATCCTAGAGCAGCGCCCCTACTTTGCCTAGTCTCATTCTTCAGAGTGGACTCATAGGCAGACACCTGAATGGTCAAGACACCTGCATAAATTCAGGAATGGATATGATCCAAGAAAGTGACTGTTCACTTCTGAATGTCCTCTTCCGTGATTTATATGTGCATCTTTCCAAGTGGCTGGTCAGTTATCTTGGTTCACGTTTCTATTGCTAACGTGCTAATTTGGCCTATGACCTTAGGTCACAGTATATGGCTGTTATTAAGTGGATCCTATTAGAGGCTCTTGTGCATTTTGTTCTTTCATCAGGTTTGTTTCCCCCCTGTAATCTACAGTTTCACTTATAGGGCCTAACTATACATTATACTGTTTCTAGCTCTGTCCTGAGTACTGTCAAACCACATGTGCACAGAGGGTTCCACATTGAAACTAAATTCTCAGGCAAGCGGAAGCCTGATTTGGGTTAGGACCACGTTGCTCAGGGAGAGAGGGTTTCATTACCTGAAGAGTCCTAGAGAGCTGCTATTGGGGAAAATTATGTGTAGCTATCAGTATATGCAATTTTCTCCAGCAAGGAAGATAGCTTGGGCCTGTTTCAGTGCAGGAAAACCATACAGGGGGAGCCTTAAGCCCTTGTTCTGCATGCATCAGGATCCAAAATAGGCCCCAATTATCTACCTGATAATTAAATTTTACCATGGAACTCCCAGGGCACATCTTTTCTACAAGGACCAAGGACAAGGTTTGTCAGCCCCAGTTTTCATAGAGATTGGAGGGTGGTGCTTGGGGAGGGTGGAATTTGGGAAGAGGAAGGAGCTAAGTGGGGATGAGATGGCATAGAGTCCACACTGTGAATCTGCCATATTCTCTAGGGGAACTGATCTATATACTGTGGAGATCAGCTGTAGTTCTGGGGCAACGCCAGACTACGGTTGCCAGGTCCCTACCTGCTGTCAGGGGGAGGGGGCAGAGCCTCCTTTATGGGATCTTCTGGCATGCTATGTGCCTGCGCCTCAATGACATCACCCAGAAGTAAAGTCATCATGTTAGGCACGTCACTGGGGGGATGCTCTAGCATTCGGCCAGAAACTCTATGGTACCATAGAGTTCTTAGGCTGAATGCTAGAGCACCCCCCTGGCAACGTGCCCAGCACAATGACGGCACCTTTGGGTGATGTCATTCCGCCTGACATGTTGGTGTGATCCTGGCACTTTGAGGGTGTGGTTCCCCCTGCCAACTGGATCCAGGCCATCGGGGGCCCTAAAGAAGGCAAACCCCCCCCCCAGGGGAATGGCAAGCCTACTCCAGTCTCCACTTTGAGGTTGGTAATCCTACACAGGGCCTACCCAAAAACTGTGTGACAAGTACTTAACCCCTTAGTGGACCATTCAGAAAGTGCATATTCCAGGTGGACTGTAATTTAAAATGATTGAAAATTAAATATGAGAGGGCATGCCTATAAAGAGATTAAAGTATGTGCAGAAGGACAAGAGGAGGTTCAGTAGCTGAGGACCAGGAGTCCTCATGAACATAAAGGACATTGTGGAAATATCTACGTAGGTTCTTTTCTCCCCTCTATAATGAATCCTGGAAATGGAAGCACTAATGAAGAACAGAATATGTACTGAAGTGTGGACTTGAGAAGCACGTCTGATGGGTTGGAACAAATTGTTACCAATTAGCAGATAGTTAAGGCACTGACAATGTTCAGTAAAATTTCATTATTTTGGGACTCCAAGATTTTGGATTTCAACACAGAACCCTGTGCCCCTCTCAGTGCTGGAACATATTGGGAATGAAAGTTAATAACCACTTTGAGAAGTCTGAAATTTTAAAATGCTCTTCTCTCAAGATCCTCTTATTAATTTCCCTCAAGCTTGCGCAATCAAATCCTGAGGAAAAAGGCCAAGGCCAAGCTGATTTTCCTGTGACCTCCATACACAGGCATCAACAGTTCCCCACACTGAAGAAGAACTAGAGTTGCCGCTTCTGGGTTGGAAAATTCTTAGAGATATGGAGGTAGAGCCTGAGGAGGGCTATATTTGGTGAAGGTAGGAACCTCAGTAGAGTATAATGCCACAGAGTCCACTCTCCAAAGCAGCCACTTTCTCCAAAGGAACTGATCTCAGGAGATCAACTGTAATTCCAGGAGATCTTCAGGCCCGCCCAGGAGGTGGCAACCCTAGAAACCACAGTGCAGTGAGACAGTGTGGTATTGTGGTTAGGATGTCAGATAAGGACTTGGGTGTTCCAGTCCTCACTCAGCTGTGATACTTACTGGGTGATCTTGGGTCGTTCTCTCAGTCCCAGACTAACCCAATCTACAGGACTGTTGTGAGAATAAAATGGAGGAGGAAGAACTACTTACATTTCACTGAGTTCCTTCCAAGTAGGAGGACATGCCCCAGGACCACTGAAAGCCACCATCAGTCTCCAGACCAAGATTTCTCCTGATCTCCCGCTCAGAACCCACCTAAACATCATATGAAAACAAGTCACATGATTGGCTGTTAGCATCTAGGCTAATAAATGGTTATCTCTGTTTACACCATACATTTTGCTTTCTTCTCGTTCTTTCTTGGTAGCTCTACATGAGCCTGGATCAGTGACTTGTTCAGAAACACATCGGTAACCACCTTTAAGGGTGGAGAATTCTTTCTTACACTGTAGAAGTAAACCTTCCTGGGTGAAAGGGTGAAGTGTGTCTCTGGTATCAGAAGAGTGGGAAATGCCAGTGCAATCGTAAACCGAATTACATTCTTCTGTTCCATTAGGTTCAACAGGTTTAGAAGGATGAACTCAATTTGGGATTGTGCTGTAAATTAACTCCACAGCTGTATGTTTCCAAGTTTGAATTCCGGAAAATATGCAGAATATTGCTAAATTCAGATCTGCGTATACTGGAGGTACTTGGCCCTTATCATTATTATTAATAACTTTCAGGGATTTGGTGAATTTAAAGTTCCCACTGTTTCAACTTGGAAATCTTTTTTTAATGCAAATAGTATTTGCACACCTATTTTATTTAATGCACAAACAGTGTATGATGGATAAATTCTGTAACAATGGCGTGGAAGAGGCATCAAAATGCCATAAAACAAACAAACACATGGAACAGAAAAAGCAAAACATACCAAAAAAAAGGAATTAAAAGGCCATTTTGCTACAACTTACTCCAACATCAGCACCTGGCCGTTCTCTGCCTCGGTTTTATGATGAAATGTAGCCTGCCCATTCCTGTTATAGGTCTCCTGTGATCTCCCCTACTGTTCCCATCTGGTCCCCCTTTGTCATCAAAAGGTCCCCAGAAGCCAGGAACCTCAGGCATTGGCTTTTTTGCTTATGACTGCATATTATTCTAAAAAAACAGGCCTATAAATTTGGTTGCACACAATGTGATGTATGCACGTGATATAGCTTTGAACCTAGAGGTTTATATTTGTGCATGGTATCATGTCATAAAACACTCACCAGCCTCTTAAATAAAGTCAGAACAATATCTGCCATAATGAAGTATAGTTCCAGTGGGCACCAAATTACATCTTAGATATTTCGTTAGTCATCCTTTATGAAGCAAATGTAAAATTGTAGTGCGGGTAGTGACAGACTCTATAATTCAGCTGTCTGGTGCTTTATCACTGCTCTCAGTAGGTCTCTAATGAATAATTCTGTATGCATGTTTCTGACTGATAATCAAACTCAGAACAATTCCTAATTGGGTTTTTCAGGATGCGGAGAAGTGCCTATATTAGCTTGGCAGATGTCCCAACCAATGTTAAATGAAAAGCACAAACATAACAGATTTCTTTTAATTTTATTCTGTTGGAAATCTGTAAGTGCTTTTTACTGAGTTCTAAGAATATATAAAAAAAGAAAGTTGCACAAACGAGCATTGTTGCATAAAGTATTCACATGGGCCAAGAATAAAGAGTGGAATTAAATGGAAACATGAAATGGTTGCTACAGGCTTGATTATTTTCTTGTTTACACCAGTCAGAAATTACACTACCAGAGTCAGGTTGGCATAAACTGTGAAAGTTCTGGCAAAATGTTGCTTGTTAACGGCTTGGCTAGTTCTTTTGCAAATAGACTGGGAGCAACATTTTCACCTTAATCCCTTCCTAAACAACCTTTGTAGATTAAGGAGAATCATTCAAATTCCTTAAACATGTCATCATTCAATAAGAGATTCTTTAAACTATTTTGTTTTGTCAGCCACAAAGAATATACAGGGACTAGATAAGATATGAAGAGCTTCTGGGAAACCACTTTCACACACTCTAAGTAATGCAGTTTTCATCCACTCCAGCAAATGTTTGTCAAGTGGATTTTGCCATTTCACACAGTAAAATCCAGTTGCAAAGTGCATTGAAAGTGGATTGAAGGTGCATTATTTAGTGTGTGTGAAAGCCAAGAACTGTACGAGCTACATATGAAATGGCTTCACTTCAGCAGTCTGAGGTGCTCCAGGCTCTCTGTCTTCTGAGCCCACAGCAATTCTGCCTTATGGTCACCACCACTTCTTTTGTTTATATAAAAAAAAATTGTGTGTATCATTCCTATGTAGCCTAACCATGTTACATGATTAGATATCTTTTTCAGTGAACATGAATCACTGGATTATCATGATTTATAAATGGGCTAGCTGAACGAGGTCATAGGATGTGTTACCCAGAGTCTGCATGGGGTAATGCATCTCGTCCCCTCCACGTCATGTATGATGGACTGGCTACATGGCAGACCTGTTCATGCCATTTTTTGAAAGAGGGAAATTGTGTGTTTGCAGGAAGGCACAGCTCATAGGTATGATGGAGGGTAGGGAGACACACCACTCTTTTATCCATCCAGGGCTTGGATTCTTTTCTAGGAAAGGAGTTTGTAAACCGCGGGGTATAAATCCAATCTCTTCTTCTTCTTCTCTTCTAGGAAGCAGCATTAGTACATATGTAGAGTAACTGAATCAACTTCATTAGAATTGTTTGTTACTGTTACTAAATGTGTGATGACTAAAATTTACATAATTGGCACACATTTACCTGTATTAAAATAGATTTATACTCTGCTGTTGTTAAGAAGTTCATCAAATGGGGCACATACCCTGGAGCTCTTAGGACCTCCTTTTCATAAAAGAGCTCTTTGTAAGCCACGGTTTGTTAATGCACAAGGTGACATTTTTCATTTTCATCTTACACATAAGATTGCCAGTTTGCTTACTATGGCAGGCAACATCTATATATCTAATTCTCAACAGTCCTCTCTGCATGTGAATACTTCTGCAAAGTAACAACAGTATATCCTGTGGTTACAATAGCACTACAACAATAGAATAAACAATCACAACAAATACTTCTGATAGATTATATAATCAAAATATAACAGTAGAATTTGAACAAAAGTTATGGATCTTGTTCTGCCTGTAAAATGGCATGGAGCACAAACAACTTTCAAATTCTACTGTTATATTTTGATTATATAATCTATCAGAAGTATTTGTTGTGATAGTTTATTCTATTGTTGTTGTAGTGGGATATACTGTTATGACTTATTTCTGCAAGTAGAGGGCACATGCTCCCCCAACAGGTTTTTCTACAGACTCAGGGGACTCCATGGGTTTGCAGAAAAATCCAAAAAATAAAATGAAACAAAAAACTCAGGGAGGGTTGAATCCCCCCCAATACCTTTTGAAATGGCTGCCACAAGGATCTACTCCAGGCCCCGTCGCATTGACAGTGAGAGATAGACTGGCTGATAGCCAGAGAGACATAGACAGAGAGAGATGATGAGTGGGGGAAGAGGGCAGGAAGCAAAAGCAGAACTGGAGCTGGGATTGGGGAGGAAGAAGAGAGGTGGCAGGAAGAAGGAAAAGTGTGAGAGAAGTAGGGGAGAGGGGAAGAAGGAGAGGTGGGGGGAATGGGATAGCCGCTCCTGCGGGTCCCCACTTGTCCTGTCCAATTGCCCATGATCCTTGGAGCAGCAAGTGCCAACTGGTGGGCAAAAAAATCGGTGTCGGTGATGTAGTGATGTCACTTTTGATTTCAGACCTGGAAGTGATGGTAGTGATGTTACAGTGTCGCCATCACCGGTTGAAGTCTCTGCCCCATTTTGCTCCTGGAGATAGCTGGCAACTCTATTTCATGGCTGGTTAGAACTTTTGGAAACTATTTCCCTCCCCTCCATGCTTGCAAAGGGAATAAAAGTACTTTCAGGAATCTATCTATATCAATACCTTGCTTTTTAAAACTTTCTTTAACATCAGGTATTATATAATCTCCGATTTGGTGGACAGACTTTCTTTAGAGCATTGTTATCAGTCCATAAACTTAAACTAGTTCAAGCTAAATATTTTATTTCATAGGTTTTTCTCTTTTTCTACATTCTTCTTGGAAACATTACACATTTCACTGTGATGTTTTATAGTGGGTTCCGTGGATGAGCAGGCTCGAGTCTAGTGATCAGCTCAACTTTATTTGTGATTTCAGCAAGATCAAGACAAGACTCCAGAGCCTCAGCTCTGTTAAGTAGCATGCAATTGCCACACCCAAACACACCCTACTCCCAGTGATAGACTATTTACATAACATTACTACTAGACTGGTTACTTTCAGAATCCTGGTAGGCTATTGTTCTTGTGCTTCAAGCTCAGCCAGTCTCTGGGGTGATTTAATCAGGAATGATTCAATCTGAATACATAACAGGAACTATTTCTTTAAGTCCCTTCTTGTTGGAGTCGCGCGGCTTGAAGTCTCTGCCCCATTTTGCTCCTGGAGATAGCTGGCAACTCTATTTCATGGCTGGTTAGAACTTTTGGAAACTATTTCCCTCCCCTCCATGCTTGCAAAGGGAATAAAAGTACTTTCAGGAATCTATCTATATCAATACCTTGCTTTTTAAAACTTTCTTTAACATCAGGTATTATATAATCTCCGATTTGGTGGACAGACTTTCTTTAGAGCATTGTTATCAGTCCATAAACTTAAACTAGTTCAAGCTAAATATTTTATTTCATAGGTTTTTCTCTTTTTCTACATTCTTCTTGGAAACATTACACATTTCACTGTGATGTTTTATAGTGGGTTCCGTGGATGAGCAGGCTCGAGTCTAGTGATCAGCTCAACTTTATTTGTGATTTCAGCAAGATCAAGACAAGACTCCAGAGCCTCAGCTCTGTTAAGTAGCATGCAATTGCCACACCCAAACACACCCTACTCCCAGTGATAGACTATTTACATAACATTACTACTAGACTGGTTACTTTCAGAATCCTGGTAGGCTATTGTTCTTGTGCTTCAAGCTCAGCCAGTCTCTGGGGTGATTTAATCAGGAATGATTCAATCTGAATACATAACAGGAACTATTTCTTTAAGTCCCTTCTTGTTGGAGTCGCGCGGCGATGCCGGTACGATCGGCCGCTTAAACCGCTGCTCCGTGACCCCCCCTCGACGTGTTTAAAGTAACATAACCGAAAAAGCGCACAAAGAAATAAACAGAATGGGAAAACCGGACGGATCAAATCTACAAAAAAACATACAGAAACCGGGAACTAGATGGTCCTCTACGAAGGATAACAAACTGGAAGCCAAGACGGCTGAAGGCGGATCGGAGAAAATGGCTGCCGGGAGCGGACAGGTAAAACTGTCAAACATGGACTTTAATATTCAAGAATTGCCCGCACTATTGGAGCGAATGGAGATGAGGCTAGGGGATAAAATTCAGACCACCATGGCTCCCATAAACGAACAACTTCAAGAAATACAAACAACACTGAAGATCACCGCCCAAACGGCAGATTCTGCACTGAGAATAGGCACCATGGCTAAAGGGGAGATAAGGAAGTATGAGTCAGTCAGCAGGGACCGTTTGATTAAAATTGAATCAGAACTCAAAAAATTTAACTTGAAACTGAGGGGTGTTCCGGAGGGAGCGGAGAATAAAACAAACATAACCCCACTGCTGCAGGACTGGTTAAGGTCCTTATTTGAAGGGAGCTCCCAGACGGTCCCGAAATTAAACAGAGCCTACAGGCTCGGAGCCATCAACAACCCCCGCCGACGGAACCCAAGGGATGTGCTGATCCAACTGCCAGACTGGGAGTCCAGGCTACTAATTATGGCCGAAGTTAGAAGGAGAGGCTTCCTCCCTTTTGATGGCGCACAGGTTTCCGTCTTCCCCGACCTACCTCAGGAAGCTCTGGCAATCCGTTTTCAGCTGAAGGCCATCACAGCAGCTCTTCAAGCGCATGGAATTAAGTACAAATGGCTGCCCACCGGGAAGCTGCTGGTGATTCATCAGGGGAAGGCACTGCAGGCGTCGGATGAAGACTCAGGCTTCAAGATCCTTCAAACTCTCAAGATTTCAGAGGACCCGGACTTTAGAAGATCCTTTAAGAGGAAACTGCCAGAAACCTCAACCCCTGAGAAGAGCTCCAAGATTCCCATTTGCCCAGTTACTATGCCTGAACCGGAAGACATTGCAGACATCCCACCACTAGAGGACTCTAATGAACTCGATGTCTGAGTTAGCGGTGTGTGGGCTGTGGTTTTAAGTAGTTGGAATTTTTTTAAAAAAAAGGTTTTCACTTCTGTTTGGCTTTAAGTTTTCTGAGGGTTAAGTTAAATACGCTGTTTATTGTAAAATGCTTCTGAGGGAACGGGGGGGGAACGGACATGGAGGCGGCTCTTTTGTTGTTGCCGTTGGTTAGCTTGCTGTAGTAGTGCTCTGATCGCAGAGCCTCAGGTAAGCGGAGCTACCTCATATTATCTGTTAATTTTTGTTAAACTTGTATTGCAACGGTTAGGTTTGGTTTACAACTTAGACTTATAGTGTTATTACTGCTTGGGAAAAGGGTAAAGGGAGGGAGGGAGGAAGGGAGGGGGGGAGAAGTTTACCGGGGAGCACAGTTTCTGAATAGTATTTTAGCAGTCACAGCAAGAGCGTATTCCTGCAAAGTAGGTACAAGTTAGAAATTTTGTAGTGTTGCCCAAAACTCAAGTATACACTCATTAACCATATTGTGCCTCCTCTGAAGATCTATTAACGTGTAGTGGGATCCTCCTAGAGGGCATAGCAAGGTGACACATTCCCAGTCTTCACACTTTAACACAATTCTGCAAATTCAGCTATGAGAATCTGCTCAGTGAATATTAGAGGGGTGAACAACGTTATTAAAAGAAAACGGTTGATCCAACATCTACGTAAAAAACCCCCAGATATCCTATTCTTACAGGAGACACATATTAAAACTCAGGACGAAGAGATATTAAAAACTGCACTATTTCCCACTCAGTTCCATGCACACGGGACCTCAAAATCCAGGGGGGTGGCCATATTGGTGGCAAAGCACATTAATTTCGTATTGCAGGCCGTCATTAGGGACCCTCTGGGAAGATACATTTTTATCAAAGGCATACTAGATGGGAACCCGGTGACCCTAGCTTCAATCTATGCACCGAACAACTCGCAGATCCCGTTTATTGATGCAACGCTGGCGGAGTTGACCCGGTTCCAAGCTGGAGATTTAATTATAGGGGCTGACTTAAATTGTATAGTAGACTTCAAGATGGACAGAACTTGGAGGTCCAATTCCACGGGCTTTTCTGGGCTACCCGTTAATACGCAACTAAAGGCGCTTATAAGTAAATTTCATTTGCTGGACGCTTGGAGAACTTTACATCAGACTCAAAAAGACTTCACCTACTTCTCACCGAGACATAATACTTTCTCCAGGATAGACTTTATACTGGTTTCAGACACCTTATCCTCACAACTAACCTCCATGGAAATCGGATCAAAACACCTGACAGATCATGCATGGATGGAAGGAGTAATAGAGTTGGGAGCGGAGAAGATCAAAGAACGCACTTGGGCGCTTGACAGATCAATTTTATTGAATCACACAGCCAGGGAAAGGGTCGCGGAAGATATCAGGAACTTTCTGAAGGAGAACGTCTCACCGGAGGTGTCACCGGCCTTGCTTTGGGACTCCATGAAGGCTGTAATAAGGGGATCCTTGATGGCTGTCACGTCTAAAATTCGAAAGGATAGGGAAAAGGAGAGGAAGGAAAGATTAGATCGTATTGCCGTGTTGGAAAGAGAACACTGGAACACCAGAAATCTTCTTAAGTTGTTCACTGACTTTTCAAGTCTCTACAAGAGACTCTAGAGATATCGCAGATACAGAAGAATCTGATTTACTTGAAGCAAAAATACTGGCTAAAGTCACCCAAGCATTTGCAGGTGTTGGCATGGCGGGTTAAAAAGAAAGCAAAACAAAATTATGTGGCCTCACTGACAAATGATACCGGGAAGAAACTTTATACAGCACAGGATATTGCCCGGACATTTGCGGAGTTTTATGCAAAATTATATAAAACGCGGAAGCCCGAGCAGGGAGAGATCGACAAATACTTGGACTCGATAGGGACGCTCCCACACCTCGCTCAACAACATGCAGATATAATGGAGAGACAGGTGACGCAAGAGGAACTGGACGCAACGATAAAACATCTTAAGAACAATAAAGCCACTGGCCCAGATGGGTTTCCCTCGGAATTTTTTAAAACCTTCAAGGATCTGCTGTCAGGTCATTTGATAGATGTCTGTAATGATATCTTGTTGAATGGAGTCGTGCCTGCATCATGGTATGAATCGACTATAACAGTAATACCGAAGGGAAACAAGGACCCATCTAGTCCTGCCTCTTATAGACCCATCGCTCTTCTCAACCATGATAACAAGATATTCACCACGATCCTGGCTAACAGATTGAAGACTTTTATTCCCTGCTACATCAAGCCTGACCAGACAGGTTTCATCCCGGGCCGACAAATTACGGACAATATTCGTAGATCCTTGGACATTATTATACACGGAAAGAAGGCCCAAGACGAGACACTGATTCTAGCGCTGGATTTTGAAAAAGCGTTTGATTCTGTGGAAGTACCGTTTGTAGCATCTGTTTTTACCAGACTCGGCTTTGGCAGCAATTTTTTAAGAGCATTGAGGGTGATCAACGCAAAAAACACAGCCAGGATCAGAGTTAATGGAGTCAGATCTACCCCTTTCGACCTCACAAGGGGGACAAGACAGGGGTGTCCACTATCGCCCCTGATTTTTGCAATTGTGATAGAGCCGCTGGCAGAAGCCCTTCGCATATA
>NW_015163620.1:630573-675516 GCF_001447785.1 Gekko japonicus
TATCCTGTGGTTACAATAGCACTACAACAATAGAATAAACAATCACAACAAATACTTCTGATAGATTATATAATCAAAATATAACAGTAGAATTTGAACAAAAGTTATGGATCTTGTTCTGCCTGTAAAATGGCATGGAGCACAAACAACTTTCAAATTCTACTGTTATATTTTGATTATATAATCTATCAGAAGTATTTGTTGTGATAGTTTATTCTATTGTTGTTGTAGTGGGATATACTGTTATGACTTATTTCTGCAAGTAGAGGGCACATGCTCCCCCAACAGGTTTTTCTACAGACTCAGGGGACTCCATGGGTTTGCAGAAAAATCCAAAAAATAAAATGAAACAAAAAACTCAGGGAGGGTTGAATCCCCCCCAATACCTTTTGAAATGGCTGCCACAAGGATCTACTCCAGGCCCCGTCGCATTGACAGTGAGAGATAGACTGGCTGATAGCCAGAGAGACATAGACAGAGAGAGATGATGAGTGGGGGAAGAGGGCAGGAAGCAAAAGCAGAACTGGAGCTGGGATTGGGGAGGAAGAAGAGAGGTGGCGGGAAGAAGGAAAAGTGTGAGAGAAGTAGGGGAGAGGGGAAGAAGGAGAGGTGGGGGGAATGGGATAGCCGCTCCTGCGGGTCCCCACTTGTCCTGTCCAATTGCCCATGATCCTTGGAGCAGCAAGTGCCAACTGGTGGGCAAAAAAATCGGTGTCGGTGATGTAGTGATGTCACTTTTGATTTCAGACCTGGAAGAGATGGTAGTGATGTTACAGTGTCGCCATCACCGGTTGAAGTCTCTGCCCCATTTTGCTCCTGGAGATAGCTGGCAACTCTATTTCATGGCTGGTTAGAACTTTTGGAAACTATTTCCCTCCCCTCCATGCTTGCAAAGGGAATAAAAGTACTTTCAGGAATCTATCTATATCAATACCTTGCTTTTTAAAACTTTCTTTAACATCAGGTATTATATAATCTCCGATTTGGTGGACAGACTTTCTTTAGAGCATTGTTATCAGTCCATAAACTTAAACTAGTTCAAGCTAAATATTTTATTTCATAGGTTTTTCTCTTTTTCTACATTCTTCTTGGAAACATTACACATTTCACTGTGATGTTTTATAGTGGGTTCCGTGGATGAGCAGGCTCGAGTCTAGTGATCAGCTCAACTTTATTTGTGATTTCAGCAAGATCAAGACAAGACTCCAGAGCCTCAGCTCTGTTAAGTAGCATGCAATTGCCACACCCAAACACACCCTACTCCCAGTGATAGACTATTTACATAACATTACTACTAGACTGGTTACTTTCAGAATCCTGGTAGGCTATTGTTCTTGTGCTTCAAGCTCAGCCAGTCTCTGGGGTGATTTAATCAGGAATGATTCAATCTGAATACATAACAGGAACTATTTCTTTAAGTCCCTTCTTGTTATTGCACTGGCTGATAGAAAGTGTTTTTGTGATTTGGTAGTTGAAATGTAATTCTTCTGGGAGATTGTTTAGAAAGCTTTTCCTCTGAATGCTTGAGGTGGGTCAGCAAAGCAGACTTAAGAGTCAGAAGAATAAGAATCATACAGTGCTTGTGTTCTCTTTATGAATAACATGGGCCATTGCACACTGTATTTCATACACCACCATGCCAAAAACTGCTTCAGCTTCTCTGCATACAGTGCTGTAGTCTTGCATTGCTATTTTCTTTTATGATTTTAACGATATTCTTTTTAAAAAAATTATGAATATTGGATCCAGTTTTTGAGATCATTGGTTTCATGCTGCTTGAAATACCTCACAGATAGGTTTATTAACTGAAGTCTAATTAGTCTATGCCCTGACCTGGATAGGCCAGGCTAGCCCCATCTCATCAGAACTTAAGACTAAATAGGATCAGCCCTAGTCAGTACTTGGATGAGAGACCACGAAGGAATACCAGGTCATTACACAATGGCAAATCTTTTTCTTGATTACTCAGCAGTGGAGCTTTTAACACTTGAACTTTGAAAGACTAGGCCATAGAAATCTTGGCTAGGATCAATAATCTGAAACCGTGAGTTGCCAAAGTGGTTCTGCTTAGTGGAGGGTTGCTGCTTTTTCTTTCCAGTTTAGCCGTTTGCAATGCATTCAGTCCCATTCTGCATAGTTCTCCAGACTTCGGGAGCAGATTGGTGGACAGGGAGTTTCAGACAGAAGAGTTTGTGACCCTTTAACACATATGTAAGTTTGCTCATAGCCTTTTGGATCCAAACCTTTTTAACCCAGCTCTTACCTGTTAGGTCTAATCTTTTGCTACACTGATCATCTTTCGTGGTTACTGGACTAACCCAAATGAGGTATAATTTTCCTATTGTGAAATTTCCTCACAAGAAAATGGTTTGAACCGCCTAGCTCAAGTACCGCATTTCCCCCCTGTCATTTGATCCATATGTTGAGCCTTCTCAGAAGAACTCTTCAGAGCTCCAAGCATCTCAAATACAACTTTTTGTGAGGAGCATGGGATCAGATGACATTAGTTTCTAATATCTGGATCTATGTTCAAGACTTCAGACATCCCAAAGCAAATTCTATCATTAGGTATCTACCTCCTGAATTTCCTGCTGCTCTTTGTCTCCAGCGTAGTCATTTGGACATGCACACAATGAACAATCCCCAGGATGGGCAAGGAGCTGTGGCAGAAGCTGCAGAAATAAAGAGGAGAGGGCAGATGCACAGAGGTGGCCTTCTTTCCTGACCTCACATATTTCCAGATGGAAAAAGAAACAAATTCAATGACTTTCTTGAAACCAACTTCAAGAACTCTATGTTGTCAAAGGCCGGAGTTCTTGTAAATTTTGTGGGCTGTATGGCCATAGTCTTGGCATTGTAGTACCTGATATTTTGCCAGCAGCTGTGACTGGCATCCTCAGAGGTATAACACAGAAAGATGGAGTACTCTCTGTATCAATGTGAGAAGAAAAATGGTCAGCAGGTAATTTATACCTACTCAGGATCGTGGGATATGAAAAAACACAACCTACAAATGGTATTCAGACCCACCAGAAAAACACAACAGATGATACAATTGGCAAAATACAGAACAGACCCCCTCACTTCTGCAGGAATATACCACATACCCTGCAGTTGTGGACAGGTTTATTTATTTTATTGATTGATTTGATTTGTATCCCGCCCTACCCTGCAACCAGGCCCTGGGTGGCTCACAACACATAAATATAACAATTTAAAAGATTAAAAATATAATATAATTAATAATAGGAGCAGAAGGTTCCCAGCATGTAGGAAATGCATTTATAGTCCTTCAGGTAGGTTGCCAGCTCTAGATTGACACATACCTAGAGATTTTGTGGGTGGATCCTTTTTTGAAGAGGTCTTTTCTTTCAGCTCATAATGTTGATGCACACATGGAGATATTGCCATATGCCTCAACCTTAATTTATTGCTCCTTGGGGGTTGTAATATTCAGCCACCAGTCTTTCTAAAACAGCATACCTTGGAACAAGTGAGGGCTTTAAATCTGGCTTTGAGAATTGCATGCCTTCTCCAGGATGCTCTTCTTGACCATGAGAAGTCTGTACATTCTACTTTTGATCAACTGCAAAAGCAGCAGGCACCTGAGGTGCATCCCAAAGGAGCAAATCTCAGCAGTTCTAGGACCAGTTATGCAGGCTTTACATGGGCTGAATTGGAATTGCACTTGATTTCTCGGTTGGTTTAGAAACAAGTATGCTTCAAGCAAACAACACCCTTTGGAAAGGGTTTACATCGGGACCACACAGCGTAGCATCGAGACAAAAATAAAATAACATGAAAGACACTGCAGACTGGGCCAACCTGAAAAATCAGCAGTGGTTGAACATAGCCTAACTCAAACAGGACACAGTATCTTATTCTAAGACACTGAAATGCTGGACAACACATCCAATTACCATGCCAGATTACACAGGGAAGCCATTGAAATTCATAAACATAAACAAAATTTCAACAGGAAAGAAGAGAGTTTAAAAATAAATAGGGCATGGTTTCCTGTCCTGAAAAACACAAAATGCTCTACATCTTACAACAGCCCTACAGAAAAGAATAGAATTTCAACAGCCAATCCATATACAAAAGAACCTCCTCAGGAAAGCTCTTCCATTAGCATGTCACAGCCTGGGAAACTCCTACAAAATGATGACTCAGCCCTACCCCACCATCCTGAGTAGTTATAAATTACCTGCCTAACTTCTAGAACTCTGTTGTAAAAAAGTCATATATTACAGCATGCATTTACAGAGATACCACTAAGTTGTTTATGTTTCAGAAAATCATATGAAGGCTGAGGTTCCGGCCAGCTGCATCTCTTCTACGCTCCTGCTATTCCCATGGAAGATTAACAACTAGCTCTTAGATAACACATTCAACTTTGGAATAAACATCAAAGCCAGGCATGGGAAGGACCAGAGTAAAGAAAGGTACAAAAAAATCCTCCTTACAGATCTCCTAAAAAGAGCAATATAGATGTAGAAAGCTCAGAAGACTCAGACCTAGAGGCTTCACTGTTAGAGGAAATGGTGGCGGGAGTAACCCCAGTCAAAGTGACCAGAATGAGATATTGCTCACACTAGCAGAGATAAAGAATTAAATTAAGAGTGATTTACAGTCTCTGAGTGGAGAGGTTGGACAACTAAAAAAAGAACTCGGACTGCTTAAACAAACTATTGAACCAATAAATAAAAAGTTGGAAGAATTTACCACAGCATTGAAAACAACTGAGAAGAAAGCCGAATTAGCATACCAGATGGCAAAAAAGTCAGCAGATGATTTGAAAGACTTTAAGGACTTTGGGGCATGGGCCAAAAATAAGATTATACTTCAGGAGACAAAATTGAGAGAAAAGAAGACTAAACTTTGTGGAGTTTCTGCAAAGTTTGGAGAAACAGAAAACCTCACTGCAGCTTTAAACAAATGGCTGAGTCAGATTCTTCATGCAGCAGGAAAAGCAGAGCCTTCCCAAGAGATAATTACAACTGCCTTCTGATTAAGTATATCTAAATAGGTTCCTAATAATGTTTTTCCAGACATGGTCCTCGAATTCAAACAGGTAAAGATGAAGAATAAACTTTTTAAAACCGTGATGGACAAACAGGGATTGCTCCTTTAAGACACAATAGTGTTTCTGTTTCATGATATTCCAGCTGAAGTCATCAATGTGAGAAGATGTCTAAAAGAAACAGCGAAAGCCTTAAGAGGCAAAAGAATTCAATACAGTTGGTTACCCTTAGGACATTTAGTGGTCCATTTGGAGAATAAAACTTTTACTGCCTTTAATGAAGCTACAGGCAAGAAATTATTGGTTGCAGTAACCAAACAAAGGGAAGCAAGTGTGTGAATGTGTGAACTGGGACATTATGCTTTGATGAAGAAAATGTACAGAGCAATTTATAGGAGAGATTGTAAGTGTAAGTTAGAACTAGTAGATATGATAAGTGGGAATTATAATAAAGAATAAGGGGAAATATTAATGGGAACTGAATTGTTAGAGCCAACGGCATAGCTAGGAGGTGAAAGGTGCCCCCCAAGTCTTCCGATAAGAGGGAGGAAGGTATCCTCCTGCTGTAGAGATTCCCTCTGCAGCCCCCAGCATCGGAGGTAACACTGTCCAACTTTCTGTTATAGGTATGGAAGAAGACAGATTAAGGGGAAAAAATAAGAGAGTAAAGAGGGAAGTCTCTAGAAGAAGTAAAGAAGAAGTTTTGAATTTTTTTAGGAAACAATGTAATAACGATCAGAATAGGTATTATAGGAAGTTGTATGGTGGCTTGGCAAACGGGTAAGGAAAGGGAATAAGATAAAGAGGACGGAGACTACTTATATGTTTGTAATTCTTAGATTGACTCCTAGAAGGAGGAGAATATATAAGAAATGAAGTGACTTTAAAATATATGTATAAATTATATGGGCATTTGTACACCCAATAAAATGTTAATAAAAAAGAAAAGAAAATCAAATGAATATATCAAATAATACTATGACTTCAACATGTCAGACTAGCACTGCCAAAGATATATGACCACTGTTCTATTAGCCAAAAAGAGAATGCAGGAACAGATACAGATAGGAAACAGATATTACTGAATAGGTACCCCTAAGGGTGTATGTGCTCTTAACAGTAACCAGGAGGAGATAATAATTTGTGGCCAATCAACACATGCAGGGATTAGGTGGAATCATGCTTATTGTCCATGCACTTCCAACACACTGACGGAGTCTTTTGTTCAAAACTTTATGTGCCTTCAAGCTGAATTTCTAGTACATCTCCTTAGGTTCCCATAAAAGAGATTCTAACTCATAGTGTCTGTTCTGTTTGGCAGCCTCACTGCCAGATATATCGATAATACAACCTTCCTACAAGGTGAGACAGATTAGGCAAAGACACGCAGCTTGCTCAAATCCACTTTGTGGACTTCATTGCTAAGCAGGGATTTGAATATAAGTGGAACACTGTATCAATCATGTGATACTGTCTTAGGTTTTCCAGACCCTTGGTCAGGGCAGGGGTTCCCCTGATTTTCAGGGCTTTAGCCCACCGCTGGCCAGTTGGCTGGGAGGGAAAGCCCCGCACCCAAGCCCTGTCCCCAAGCCCAGCCACCCATTGCCACCCCTCTCCCTTCTCTTTTGAGAGATTTAAAGGGCCCTCGAGCTGATTGAGAGAGCACATGCAGAGGGGAGGAAGAGGGGCAGCCATGAGCCACACACCACAACACAAAGCAGCGATTTGCTCCTTGGATTTCTGGTGAATTGGGCCCTGCTGGTCGGCAAGGACCAGGCCTTGTGTGCCTGAATTCCAAGTGGCATCACCACTTGGAGTTAAGGTGCACAGTCAGTGGTCACCCCTCTCCCTCCCCTACTGCAAGATTTAAAGGCCCCCCACCTGATCGTTGGGTCCTTTAAATCTTGCAGGAAGGGAGGGAGAGGGGTGGCCATGGGTGATCATTCTTAAGGGCGGGGCTTGGGGTGGGGACATCCCCAATGTGGTATCATTGCATGGGGGACACCCTGCCCCCTCGGGGAATGCCCCCAAAGTCCCCCTTTGTCTCTTTCATTTGACTGTCCTATGCATTATTCCAATCTAATATTAAAAACACCCAGGGCTATTTTTGGGCAGGAACGCACAGGAGAATGCACAGGAATGGAATTCTGGCTGGCTCCCAAGTTGGCCACACCCAGCAGGAACTCATTAGCATAATAGGCCACACCCAACAGCAGAAACTCATTAGGATTGGCTACATTAGGGGTGTGTGGCCTAACATGCAACGGAGTTCCTGCTACAAAAAAGGCCCTGGGTTTTGACAACAAACAAGGTAAACAGAATAACAAGCAAAAGGTGGGTGTGGCTGGATAACCACACTTCTGGTAACATGGGGGTGTGGCCTAATACGCTAATGAGCTGTGCTGTCAGGGGTGTGGCCTAATATGCTAATGAGTTTCTGCTGTTGGGTGTGGCCTATTATGCTAATGATTTCCTGCTGGGCTTTTTCTACAAAAAGAGCCCAACACCCCTTAGATTGTTCATATATTTTGGTGTAAATGAAACAAGTGCTACAAAATGTTCTTCTGTGCTCCCCTTCTTCCTCCCTCTGTCATGTAGCCTGTGATATCTTATTTACATTACACTTGATAATAGCCTCCTCAGTGTCTTTATCTACAGCCAATGAAAGCCATAAAGTTAGCGTTGAAGAAGATGCCTCATCTAAAATCTTTACCGACTGATATCTCCCACTGCAAGGCTTTAGAACAACACTTTAAAGTTGAGGATACAGAAACAGATAGAAAGAAATATGACTGATTATATATAGCTGCTCAGGCTCACTTATAGCAAAGTACATGGTTTTATTCTTACACATGAAAGATGAAAAGCACCAATCACTAGTAGATTTCTCTAATTAAAATGCTAACAACAACTTGGTTGGAATTGGTTCAGTTAGGAGACAAGCATATTGTAAGTTCCCACAGAACAAAGATTCAGCATAAAATATCTTTTGGGCTGAACACTCTGTTAACTCACGTTTGAAGTAAGCAGCAAATAAAATTTCTACTTTGAAAAACAAAACAAAACTTAAGAATGAATAGAGTACAGATAAATGACCCCTTTGCAAATTCAGTGCTTTCCTCTACACATTGCCACTAATTGACAAGTATGTAGACTTCCTTATTTTTATTTTATTTTTTGGGGTAGTGAAGGGGAATAAAAGGATTCAAGTTGGCTCGGGTCCCATTACCACAACGTTGCTGGAGCGCAGCCATCTGTCACAGCTGCTGCTCGCATTAACTGCCACTCTAATTGACAATGAACCCAGAGACCTGTAATAATTGTGGCTGCTCTGTGACTTCAGCAGGTAATGCCTCCCTTTTAGCATCCATCAAGCCCCATCTGTGCCCCAGCTCTGCCTTTCTCCCAAGACACTGAGTCCCATCAATGCTATCTCTGATTCTAGACTGGGAGGGACCATTTCATGAGGGAGACTTTAGGAAAGGAAACCCCAGGGGGAGAAGAACCAGTGGTACGAGCCAAGCAGCTCCCAGACTTGTTGTCCGATTCTGTTCCCAGAGGCCAGCCTTCCCCTGCTTGGCAAGCAGCCTGCGTGTGTATCAACTGCTGAGTCACTGGAAGGCGCTTTCAAATGATATCTGCTTTCAACACCAGGCTCAGGCTCTCTTGTAAATGATTTCATTCTGTAGTCATCTCCAATCAATTGCCCTTGCTGCTACCTTATGACAAGAGCTATGCAGACATTAAAACATTAAGATACAAAATAAAATAATAATGAGATCAATTGGAGAGTGTTTGCAGTGGACAGTTCAGGGACTTCGAGTTTTAAAGCAGGAGATCTGGGGTACATGGGGGGGGGAGAGAGAGAGAGAGAGAATAAGCTGTGTGAATGGTTTGTTTATTTTCTATTTGTCTACCTTGGGGTGAATTTGGAACCTCCAAAATGCATGAGCTGTACAGATGGCATCTTCTCATAATGAGACATCATTCTTTCTTAGCTCTTAAGTCCATACATCACTATCACAATACACAGTACTTCCCACCATTCCTTGGAACAGAGTAGTGGAATTGCTCCTGGAGTCTGCTGAAGGCAACAGTCAATTGCAGAGAGCAAGAACAGGTCTGCTGCTTGCTATGACAAGTGAGCAAGCCTCACCCAGAAATATTGGACAGTACCACCTGGTGCCCATTGAATGCAAGAAGGCTGCCATTCTTTGGGGGCAGTGCTGGATTGTGACCATGAATCTTCAGCTGCTATCCCTCAGGTCAACTAGTCAATCTCACTATGGGTTCCTATCCTGACACCTGCTCAGAAAATAATTTCAAGCTATGCAGGGGTTCCTTTACAAACAAACACTGTAGGAGTGACTCTCCAATGCTACTATTCCACGCTGCTGGGGACCACGTGTGCATTATCACTGAGAGGTTTTCCTATCCAACCAATACTCCTCTGGGAGGGAGTTTGTCATCTAGGTGTAAAAGACATGGCTGCAATATTTTTATGCATTCTACAGCAACAGAGACCACACCATAGGGAAGTGATTCCTACAAAGTATGCATGTAGGGCGCCCCCCCCCCCGCTGTCCTGGTTCAGCTGCAAACACTACTGAGTTTTAAACATGTTATGATCTTTCTGATGATACAAACACCAATTCCACCAAAGAACTTAGCCCTCTGGGCACAGAAGGGTCACTCAGCTGAGTCAAAGAAGAATCTAAGTAGGAGGGCTATTACATAAGGACATTCAAGTTGCAACTGACTTATGGCGACCCCAGCAAGGAACTGTCAAGGCAAGTGGGAAGCAGAGGTTGTTTGTGACTGCGAGTGCCTTTCTTTGCAGAGTCTTCAGATGTGCAAAGCAGGCAAAGTTACAAAAGCAAAAGTGAGTGTTAAGAGCATGGGTGCCAGGGGAACGGGAAGTCTGGGGTACAGATCCAATTAACGGGTCCAAGCCATGGGGGGCGCACGGGGGGGGGGGCACCAGAAGGGATCCTCGCCTAGGGTGCAAAATAAGCTGGGGCCGGCCCTGTATGCATGTAGGGAAGAGATAGCTACTGCTATACAAAACAAAGAAGTTTCCTGTCAGATAATCAGTGAAGTCTTCATTAGTCTGTAGATGAATGGTGCTAGTTTCTTTTAAAACTTTTCAGCAATGTATTTATTGGCTGAAGTAACTTCATTAATGGACAGAAGTGGCCCAGCTATACAAGCTTTGGTCCCATCAATACTTGCTTACTGGCCTTTGAAGATCCTTGGAAATTGTCATTAACCTAAAATGCTACAATATGGATATTATCAGGGATAACCTACAGCAGTAAGATTATCCTGGTATTAAAAGAACTGCATTGACTGCTGGTTTGTTTTTGCAGAATTTGAATTGTTGGCTTTGATCTTTAAAACATTATCTGGGCCCAGAGTACCTCCTGTACAAACCTGCCACTCATTGCATTCCTTTGTGAAAGCTGTCCTCTGGATGCTCCCACTCACTGAGGTGGGGCAGCCAGTGACCATAGCAAGGATTTTCTCTGTGGAAGCACTGTATCTATAGAACTCCCACCCCCTTGATTTTCATCTAGTTTCTTCTCTGTCTGTACTCAGGCACCATGTGAAGACCTACAGTTTCATTCAACTTTTGATTGATTTTTTAAAATGGTGGCCTCGTTTCCCTCTGGGAGGTTCACTGTCGCTCATACTGGGTTTTGGTCTGTAATTGCTGCTGTATGCCGGGGTTTCAAGACTGAGATGCTGCTATGTACTTTTTTAATGAAATGTATGTATCATTCTGAAGTTGGAACTAGATATGCCACAATGTTGTCTTTAATTTAAATGTCTCTGTGTCATGAGCCATTATATGCTTTCCATTTTTGAAAAAATAAGCATTTGAATTGCATAAAATAAATATAAAATACAGCCCCTTTGAAGATATTCAGATTTTATACTATTTGCTTTTATCCCTCCCTTACAACACTTGGTATGAGTAGTGGGGGGAGGGTAAACACATGAAACTGCCTCACATTGAATCAGACCATTGGGTCAGCATTGACATAAGAACATAAGAACATAAGAGATGCCAATGTTGGATCAAGCCAAAGGCCCATCCAGTCCAACACTCTGTATCACACAGTGGCCAGAAATACCAGTGCCCATCAGGAGGCATTCTGGGGGAGAAATTTCAGATTGAAAAATGCACCACTCCGCACAAGTAACAGCTGAATTATAGCTACCCGGTGGGGTTTTCAGGGCAAAGGACCGCTTCAGAGTGTTAATCACTCTTTGGGTGAAGAAGTCCTTCCTTTTATCTGTTCTAACCCGACCGCTCAGCAATTTCATGGAGTGCCCACGGGTTCTTGTATTGTGAGAAAGGGAGAAAAGTACCTCTTTCTCTACCTGCTCTTTCCCATGCATAATCTTATAAACCTCAATCATGTCACCCCTCAGTCGTCGTTTCTCCAAGCTAAAGAGCCCTAAGCGCCTTAACCTTTCCTCATAGGGAAAGTGTTCCAACCCTTTTATCATTCGAGTTGCCCTTTTCTGCACTTTTTCCAAAGCGATACTATCCTTTTTAAGGTGTGGTGACCAGAATTGCACACAGTATTCCAAATGAGGTCGCAGCATTGATTTATATAGGGGCATTATGATATTGGCTGATCTGTTTTCAATACCCTTCCTAATAATCCCCAGCACAGCATTGGCCTTCTTTATTGCAGCCACAAGGTCAGCATTGTCTCCTCTGACAATCAGCAGCTCTCCAGGATTTCAGGCTGAGTTCTTCACATTAGCTATTCTCTGATCCTTTTAGCTGAGGATGGAAACTGGGGACCTTCTGTACACAACACAATCACAGCCCCTCCCAAATAGACTTGTCCCATGGGGAAAATTGGTAAGATTTACCAATGGCAAATGTTTAGTGTCTTATTTAAATAATCACATGCAACAAAAAGCAAATCCTCCAAATTATGGTTTCTGTTAGGTTTGAAGGATTCAGAGGGACACTGAACATCAAACTGTACACATGAATGATTACAGGGGGAAAAAACCCGAATGGCTGAATTCCACTTGCAAATTACAGAGCCCTTTGCACAAGGATTAAATTTTTAAAAACATCAAAGCAATTTTGAATATCAGATGTGCCTGCCATCCAAATGCCAGCTCTCATTTGAGATCAGAATCTCAATAGGATTAGCAGAAAATCTCAATAATATTGATTTAGAAATCTGAACATAGTCCTGTAAAAGAGACCTCAAAAGGTCAAGTGCAATAACACATATATTATCATCATTTCAAACTCATTCATAGAAGCTGTGTAATTGTTCAGTTTTTGTGTAATTGAAGACCTTTTTCACGACATTTGGACAATATTTCTGTTCCATAGTTTTTGAAACATCATGGTGGCACTTGCAATGCAATCCTGAGAAGAGCTGCACCTTTCTAAATTCATCAACATCAATATACCTAGAAGTGTGAAACTCTGTTTAGGTTTGCAGCAGTGAAATGGTGGCCTCATTGTCTGTCCATTTCTTATAAAAGGGGTCGGTGATTCTGGTTGTGATATTACTATAACCATTTGTTTTATCAGGTACACATGGGTAATAAAAACAATCACACACCCTAGGCTTCTAACTTCATTTTTTAAACTTTTGATTTATAAAAAGTCTACTAGTGATAGAAGAAGATTACTGTCTGTACTAAGTAGATTCTGTGATCACTATCTTAAGAACACTTCATGTCTTTCCGGCATTCCAAATACAGCTTTGAATGCAATTAGAATAATGTAAATAGGCATGCAGTCACATTTCCGCAGTCAAAACAATTTGATGCTATCTTTTTTACACAGACTTAAGGGTACTCCCAGCGTCTGCAAGCCAATCCAAAGGAAACCATTTAAGTAGAAACAAATTTCTTGCTGCAAATGCATTGCAGATAGTTTTTCAGGAAGAAATAAAATCTATTAACTTTCAGTTCATTAGTAATAATTACCCATGGCAGAGTGTAAAGGAAAGAAACATAGAATAAACAGAGCCAGGAAAAAAAGAGGTACAGAAAAGGTGTGTTACAGATTCTTGTAATTACATTTTGTCCTATCCCTCATCTAGGAGTTCAGGATAGTGCTCATGGCTCTCACATCCATCATTTTTTTTATTACAACAGCTGTGAGGTAGGCTAGGCTGAGAGGAATGGTTAGACCAAGGTCACCCAGTTAGCTTCATCCTTGAGTGGGCATTTGAATCCAGGTCTCCTCAGTCCAAGTATGGCACTCAAATCATTACACCACACTGTGTTCACAAACTATGCCCTGAGAAAGTGTTACACAGCTATATGACATAGTAATCTTTAGTTCTCCAATTAACGGTATACTGAAGGTCAGGAGCAGATTTTGATGAGGCTGAGATTTTACACAAATGAGTTGGTGCAATGGAATATGACACTTTGGCATAATAATGTTTCTGAATCTGTAAGCCAGGAGTGTCCAAGCATTTTAGTAAGTAATTCCTGATGTTGCAAAATTGCCACTCCCCCTCTCAGTAAAAGTGTAATGCTCTAATATTTCTTCTTACCTGATGGCATGTTGTGTCTGAAAATAGGGGAAGTGATAAGAAAGGAGTACCTTTAACCAAGGAACATAACAAAATTCAGGGAGAGAATTCTAGGAGTAAGTTGGTTGACACACTAAGCTTTCCCCAGAACAGTCAACAGAAGAGAAGCAAGGATAGGTGTGTAAATCTCTTACAGGAACTAAAGAAGGCCAAGGTGTGGTTAAATAGCTTATCCCAGATCTATAGCTATATCCCAGATCCCAAAGACTTCTCCTTTAAAACATACGTAGCTAAAAACTTGTGTTCCTCTGAGGGAAAAAGGGCATAAAAATACTTCCAGGTTAGGGAAACCAGTGCTCTTTCCCCAGTCCACTGTCAGTCCTAGTAATAGTTCTGAAAAATATGCCCTCTTTTTATAAAGCAAATGGAGTTGTCTTTTTTCCTTGCAGAAGAAGTCATAGACTAGGCTTGTACAACTTGTAGAGCCTCTGTATAATGTAGCTCATCAGTCTTGTAAACTCAGTTAAACTCCAGTTTCTGCTTTCTGCTAACAACCCCCCCCCCAAAAAAAAAGGAGTGGGTGTTTTGTCAAGCCCAGCACTTAGCTAGCGGAGGGGACAGGGGCATTGTAAACTCTAAGTGGAGTCTAGGTTGACATATCCATCTTCTTCACCACTTCATTTACTTCCCCTACTTGGTAGAAACATTATGTCCTATTAAAGGAAGTCAACAAAGCCTGATGGACTCTTCCCTAATCTTGTATTTATTTCCCTTCCCTGCCTTTTCTTTGTTTACCTCTCAGTGCAATGTTTGTAGAGAACATCTAGAAAGAGCTTAATGGTCAGGGGGAGGCACAAGTGGAACCTCCACCAGGTATGACAGATTAAGGGTCATGTGTTTGCTTGAAGCTTAGTCAGAGAGCTGATACTACTTGATACAGTATTTCTTCTGCTTAGTGGAGATCCTTGCTTTGTTATGCCTTGGGCCCCAGAAAACATATCTAGAGATAGATAGATAGCTCTTGTTCAGTAGAACAACACTCTGTGCATCTGCAGCCACCTGAGAGCAGAAGGAGGCCAGTCAACATTTTCCGGTTAACAAACCTAGACAGCTCAATATTTTTGCCAAATAAATGTCCAGATACCAACTCTTGGCTCCATGCAACTTCCAGGCAGTTCAAATATGGGACCGTTTACAAAAGAGAAGGCAATGATTTTAAAAACAAAACCTTAAAGAATCTGAGATGGATTCAAGATGGAAGAGTCACCACAATGTGCCTTTCTCTTTCTTTCATTTGAAAGCATTTGCAGGCAGTGGTCCTGAAAAGTGTTTTTCCTGTGGTTTTCAGACCATGGGTACTTATCATCTTGATACACCTGCAAAGATCTGCATCAGTTTGACAAGAAAAGCAGGTATTAATGAAAGAACTAGGTTTTGCAATTCTTTTTTATATCAAAGGCTGAAATCTTCAATGTAAGCTAAATGCTGCTATTTTTAAAATAAATATGACTTATGAGATTGTAGCAAAAATGTATTAGTTAGGAGGAGTGTTTAGCCCTAAGTCAGAGCCCAGAGTGGACTGCACAATCATTTACAGATTCACAATGCATTGTAGAGTCCAAAGCAATTATGCAGGATCTGCTAAGTCACATTATGTCTCACCAATGGGGTTGACTATAGGGTTGCACTGGCCACCAGCAGGCGATGGGGGAGTAGGGTTGCCAGATCTAGACTGGAAAATTCCTGGAGATTTGGAGGTGGAGTCTGGGGAGAACAGGGACTTAGGTGGGGTACAATGCCATAGAGTTCATCCTCCAAAGCATCCAATGTTCATGAACTCAGTAATGCTATGATGAGACTGATCACCTGACTGGAAACTTGGTTTTTTGTCAGTTGAACTATGTGACTTCTTTGGTGACAGTCCTTTGCTTCTATACCTCATTACATTTCAGCTATCTGACTTTGCACCTTTCCTGCTTTCACCTTGGACTTCGATACATTTCTGAAGTTAATTTCTTCTTCTCCTCTCACAACCAAGCTATGAATCTTGGCTCACTTTTGACAGTGTCTTAGGGCCTAATATGGAGGTCATGCACACACCCATGCACACAATACCTTACCTGCATCACCATGCTTTGCAATAGCATAAAAGGCTTCTCTTGTGTACACTTCCAAATATCTAAAAATAAGTCCATATGCAATTGCCGTTTATATGTCATGAGTTCAAATATTGATAGAGTTCTAAGGTCTTCAATCCATTGATTCACCAGAGGTGGGCTTTTCTCTTTCAAGTGTTGTAATATGAGTCTTTTAGTCATAATAAGGACATGGTCCATTTTTGTTGACCATCAGTTAGCCTCAAGGCAGGTAGATAGTTTGAAATCACTCTTGAGGAACAACCTTCAGTTCAAAATCAAAAATTAAATGATTGCCTCTGAGAAATCATTTGTCTGGTCCTTCCTGATAAAAATAATAAAAATGATCTTGACCTATTTTGTGCTGTTGTATTTTCAGCAGTATGCTTTCGGGCAACTTTACAGCAGCTTTATAAGTCAGCAATATATACTTTCATGCAACCCCTAACTAGGGATGGGCATGAACTAGCTCACAAACTAAAGTTTGTCATGAATTGGAACCATCTCCTGGCCTGTAACTTCCAACTTGTGACCCATCGAGTACAGCATTCCCCTCCCCACGCCTTCTCATGTATTGTGGCCTATCATGTACTCAACAGACCATATGTTTTTACAATCACAGTCAGGCAGCAAAAATAGACAGTGTTTGGCTTGGCCCAGGCCTGCACTAGTGCCTTAGAGCAATAACTGGCTCCCCTCAGAAAGATTGCCTCTTATTTCTCACCACAGGTCTGTTGCCTTATATGCTGCTGCTGCCTGATTACTTGGTATATGTATGTATGTATGTATGTATATGTAAAACACACACACACACATATCCAGATTTCAGAACAAAGTTAACTGCATGGTTGGCAAAACACTGGCATTTCATCATTTTTTATTTATGGAATGCATTAAAATGTGAGATGCTAATATAACATGCAGTAAAAAGAAATCCTATAAACAATCCCCTTCTGTGTCACCAAAACTATTAACCATACGGTAAGAGATAGGCTGGAACAATCCTATTCCTGTGTTCAATCCCCTAAATCCTATCAGACCACAAGAGCACCTTGGTAGTTATTTTTCACATAAAGTACATTTAATTTCACTGGCTTTTTGGGATCAGCCACATAAAACTAGAAGTAAGTAGGAGAAAAAGCGGGAGAGAATGAGAATACAACCTCATACATTTAGGTTATAGCAGGCTAGAGGAAATGTTTATTTTTAAAAGCCCCCCAGAGTAAGAACTTTCCCAGGCACACAATATATGCATAATCACCCAATTTCAAGGAAGATTAAATATACACATCAGGATTCTTGAATTGTGATAATGCCTCTTCTGGGATCTTGTGGCCTTGGAAATCTGCCATTAGTGGTTACTCTTTAAAACCATCTAGATCTCTCTCATCTCTCCCTTTTCCCCAACATTCCACCCAGTGGCCAACAGTGGTCAGTTTTCTTTCCCAATCTCAACTTTGCTTCTATTCTTCTGCCTAAAATGGGGGTGTGTGTTCACTATGAGAATTCAACTCCCACCCCTTATTAAGATGCTTAGGTGCAGCAGGTTTTAGAACCAGCATGAAATCTTGTTGCATCATATTTTGCATTCTGTAGACTTGAGCTGATACCATGGATTTATATTTGATTTACTCTGTTAATTATTTAATATGAAGACCACAGCTAATAAAAATCTATACACACAGTACTTATTTACAGTTGAAAAATCTATAAATAATTTCAAGTTATATCAATAAGTAACACTCAATAAGTGTTACTATAAATAACTTTATACATCCTTTCTCGAGTCCAATATCATAAAAAGTTATCAAGCAGATCCAACTTCTTAATAATCTTCACCTTACCTTCCCAGAATATTAATGTATACACCAATTTTAAGAAAGTGAAATGCCCGACTTTTCTTCTGTCAGTGACAGACAGCTGGAACTTCATTCCTTTTCCAGCAATGGCCAACTAAAATCCTAGCTGCTATAAGTAATAAATATCTTCAGTCTGCCACCCTGAGCCTAAGACTTTTAAGCACTAAAGCAGAATAACTGTAGAGTTCGCAGGGACAACTGCTCTAGTCAATATCTTAACATTTCCAATTATTAATTACCAAAACTCCTGAGACAAAAAACATGTCTACCAAATATGAAATAAATAGGCTTTCAGATGCCCACGCTAAAAATCCCTATTTTTAATTTTTCTATTTTTTATTAGTAGTAGTAACAATTTTCTATTAGTAATTCAAAAGATGACAACCTCCTGCCACGTGCATTGATTTGCATTTTTTTAGATTATGCTAAATTGCACAGCAGCCTTGACCTAGATGGCCCAGACTAGCCGAATCTTGTCGGATCTCAGAAACTAAACAGGGTTGGCCCTTGTTAATAATTGGATGGGAGACCACCAAGGAAGTCTAGGGATGCTACACAGAGGCAGGCCATGGCAAACAACCTCTTGCCCTGAAATCCCTACGAGGTCGCTGTAACATTGACTGCAACTTGATGTCATTTTCCACCATCAAACTACACAGTAAAGAAATATAAAGTGTCCTTATAAAACCAGTTTCAAAGCTTGTTTGCTGTGGTAGAATCAGCCTACATGGTGGGTATGATGATTTTATCATGCTAAGCAGAGCCTTTTTTTATGCCAAGTTATTCTTGCAGAATGAGAACAAGTAGAAATAATCCAGGGTAATATTAAATTCTGCTTATTTTAAAATAAGTGCCACTTTCTTATCGTGGTTTGGTAAGTAGAAATTAGGAGCTGCGGTGGCTCAAGTGGTTAAGACGCTGAACTGCATGCTGTGGAAGGTCGGTAGTTCAGCCGTTCGAGACCCGAGTGCTGCATGACGGAGTGAGCTCCCATCTCTAGTTCCAGCTCCTGCCAACCTAGCAGTTCGAAAGCAAGAAATTGCAAGTAGATAAATAGGCACCACTTTGGTGGGAAGGTAACAGCGTTCCGTCCGCCTTGATGTTTAGTCATGCTGGCCACATGACCACGGAAACGTCTTCGGACAGCGCTGGCTCTTCGGCTTAGAAACGGAGATGAGCACCGCAACCCTAGAGTCGGACTCGATTGGCTTTCAAGCAAGGGAACCTTTACCTTTTAAAGTAGAAATTAGTTGTGCCTGTAAAATATATATATGCTTTCAGAGCCCAGTAATGAACTTAGAATACCTCTAATCAGGTAGGTTACTAAAAATGAGGTGAAATTACCTTATTCTTCTTCTGTTTCCAGGTACTGACTGTTCCAAATGTATTCCAATGTCCTGTTATGATGCTGGTTATAAAATGCTCCAAACTGGAAAAGAACAAGAGGTTTTTTTAAGGTTAATGTTACAATTAACTATTTGGTGGGGAAATGGCAATCTAAACTGACTAATAATCTTGACACTAATAGCAGAGAAGCAATTATCATGTTACCTTGCTCCAAAAAGAAAAAAAACTAAATGGCTACCCAGGGCCCCCTCAATATCATTTTGAATTCAGGGCAAAACTGTTATGCTTTCAATAAAAACCACTCTGTAAAAGAAACTGAATGGGTTTTAAATGGTTTAGAACTGACTTAATTTACACTAAGGTAAAATTAAGGTAAGGTACATCAATCAATCAATCATTAGTTCTTTGCATATGGGTGTACTGGAAGACTTGCAATGCAACCTGCAGAACACTTTCCTGGGACTAAGCCTCAGTGAAAAGACCTGAGAAGGATTCAGAGTAGACCTGTTTAGGATTGCTGTCTGAATGGGAATAGGACAAAGATGTAGGTCACCAGGGATGGCAGAAACCACCCACCCTTGAATAAAAATATTAGGGATTGGAAAATTATGCCTTTCCCCAATTTCTGGCCATGGCTAGCACATTCCTCCACCCTAATGCTGTCTCTGCTTTTGACTTGAACTTGAATTGGTTTGTATTGGACTATCTGCTAGGTCAATGGTTCATGCCTGGTTTTGTTTACAGTGAACCTCTAAGGTGCTACCCTTCAGTGCTATGAGACTAAATGCAAGTAATTTTATTCTGTGCTGACTCTAGGGTTTATATAGTGATATGGTACCTTTACTGATTTTATGGTTAATGTATTTTATGATACTTAGTTCCCTTCCTTCCTTTTGCATCTAATTGAAATTACTGTATTCTAATATGACTAGCAGCCCAAATAGCCCAGTTTAATCCAAGCTCATCAGGGCCTGGGAGTTAAGCAGGTTTGGCTGCAGTCAGTATTTGGGTGGGGGACCACCAAGGAAGACACAGGTTGCTGTGCTCACCTCTTGCCTGGAATGCCCACGTATTCGGTTACCATGAGTCACAACCCAACAGAACATTCTTCATAATATGATTAGGTTTAGAATTCCGCTCAAGTTCTAACATGTTAAGACATACAATGCCAGATATGATTCCTCCCACCATTTCACATTCTGAAATGATAGTTCTCTGTGGTTATTTCAAGCTCCCACCCACAGAAGCACCATAATATTATTCAGCTCTGATTAAGCAAGGCAGATGCACATGTCACTAACCTGAGCTCACACAGCCTTCTTTGCATTCAGATGTTTGAGGTGCAAACAACAGACCAGATGGAGTTAGGCTGCTTAGATGAAACTGATTATGCCTCAACATCTGAATATGAATGCAAACCACTCATCTGTGTCAGCACAAATGTAATCCACCTACCACATAATAGATGACATTGACTTCTTTTTGAAATGACTTTGCTCAAATCTTGCCTTAACGTGGCTTTACTAATGAAAATTACCACTTTCAAATGCTTCGAAAACACATACAAAATAATATAATGAAAATGGTAAGTCCACTGGGGGGGGCGGGGGGAGATACATGCACAAAAATATTTGGGTCCAGCAGAATGAGTGGGGTGTGCACCATCAGGTGAGTGGTGACACTCTCTCCTCCCAAGTGAGTATGTTGTCATTCACTATGCAAAAATGTTAATGGATCCCTCTTGCTTATACACTTTTCACCAGGTCTTCCCCGCTTCATATGTGGTCAGTTTTGTATTTTGGTATGAGTCAGGCTAAAAAGAGAACCCCAAATCTTGTCAGTGCTGGGCATGTTTTAGTTCAATCACTGTAGGGAGAAAAACTCTTTTTGCTTTGTTTCTACTGTCAAGCTGTGAAACAGAAAGCAATAAGAGAACATTTCCAGATGGATCTCTATTTGCATTTCCTCTACACTGGAAACCAAAATATCCTAGCTGTGGGGCTCAAGGAGGATAAAGGGTGAAGCACTGGAGGGAAAAAAACACAGAGAGACATGACCTTTGGGTGAAAACATGGCCACGGCTTTATGGAATACAACCAAGGGAACATGGGGACAGATCCAACATAGGGCAACCTGCCTGCCTCCCAATAACTTGAGCCCTAGACCACCTGCTGGGGGATAAGACCATATGGGTGCCAGCCATTGCATGGTCCCCTTGCCACCTGGTGGTGGAAGCCAGCTGGCAGCTCCTGGCTTGACTTCCAAGACCCCTTAAGGGAGTCCCCAGAACCAGGGAAGGCAGGCACATAGGCATGACCTCCCCCCACAAAGAATCCATCCCAATGCCCAAAACTGCTTTAGTTGTACCATGAAGAGCTAAAATTGTAAACATAAAAAACAACCTGTAACAACAGAAAAACAAGTCATGTCAGGCTAATCTTGGCTCTTTTTAAAAAGAAAGTTACTACCTTGCTGGATCAAGGGAATGGTGTAGATATAGTTTAATTGATTTCAGTAAGGCTTTTGATAAGGTTCCACATAATATTCTTGTTGACCGATTGGAAAAATGTGGTTTGGGTCCTATGACTGTTAGGTGGATCTATAACTGGTTGACAGATCGCTTGTGAATGGTTCTGAATCCTCTTGGAGAGGAGTGACAAGTGGAGTGCCTCAAGGATCTGTCCTGGGACCGGTTTTGTTCAACAACTTTATCAATGATTTGGATGAAGGAATAGAGGGAATGCTTATTAAATTTGCAGATGATACTAAATTGAGAGGGGTAGCAAATATGGTAGAAGACAGAATCAGGATACAGGATAATCTTGACAGGCTGGAAAACTGGGCTAAAACAAATAAAATGAATTTCAGTGGTAATAAATGCAAAGTTCTGCATTTAGTTAGGAAAATTTAATGCATAGTTATAGGATGCAGAAGGCTTGTCTTGGCAGTAGTTTGCAAAAAGGATCTAGGGGGTCTTAGTGGACCATACACTGAACAGCAGTGTGATGCAGTAGCTAAAAAGGCAAATGTGATTTTGGGCTATATCAACAGAAGTATAGTGTCCAGATCATGTGAAATGATGGTATCGCTTTACTCTGCTCTGGTTAGACCTCACCTAGAGTATTGTGTTCAGTTTTGAGCACCACAATTTAAGAAGGATATAGACAAGCTGGAATGTGTCCATAGGACGGCAACACAGATGGTGAGGGGTCTGGAGACCAAGTTCTATGAGGAAAGGTTGAAGGAGCTGGGCATATTTAGCCTGGAGAGGAGATGACTGAGAGGTGATATGGTAACTATCTTCAAGTAGCTGAAGGGCTGTCATATAGAGGATGGTACAGAGTTGTTTTCTGTTGCCCCAGAAGGTTGGACCAGAAACAATGTTAGGAAGAACTTCCTGATAGAGTGGTTCCTCAGTGGAACAGGCTTCCTTGGAAGGTGGTGGGCTCTACTTCTTTGGAGATTTTCAAACAGAGGCTAGAAGGCCAACTGATAGCAATGCTGATTATGTGAACTTAGGCAGATCATGAGAGGGAGGGCAGAAGGGTTGCCTCAGTGCTCATTTCTTGTGGCCCTTTCTTACACACCCAGGGAAATGCTGATTGCCACTTTGGGGTCAGGAGGCATTTTTTTTTCAGGCCAGTTTGGCCAGGGATCCTGGAGGTTTTCTGTCATCTTCTGGGCATGGAACAGTGGTCATTACGGGTGTGGAGGGGGGGTATTTGTGAATTTCCTGCATTGTGTAGGGGGTTGGACTAGACAACCCTGGAGGTCCCTTCCAACTCTATGATTGTATGATTCCCCTTTCTGCACCCCCGCTGTCTTTCTGCCTGGGTTGCTGAAGTCTCTGACCTGAGAGCTCTCTTTCTCTCTCTCTCTCTCCCCCTCCCCTGGCCAGTTTGTGACCAAGTCTCAAACCACTTTCTGGGGGGAATGGCCAACTGCCCATAGCACTGGCTGTGGGTTTCCCCTTTCTACTCCCCCATTGTCTTTCTGCCTTGGGTGTTCCTCATGCCCCAGGCTGGGTGGAGGGGACAGCCCTGCCCAGAGTCACATTGCCGGTCGGTGGATTGTGGGCCCAGGGAGAGAGAGCACCACACACCCACTGCAAGCGATGCCCCCCCTCCTGGGGCGTTCCCCATGCCAGTCCACCAAGGAAGAGATATCAGTTGGAAGCGACCTTGGTCCTCAACAGTCTCTCTGTATTCTTCACCCCAAGGAACCCATGTCCCAAAAACCCTTACAAATAAAAAATTAACGGACGTAAGCAATGCCCTTCCCCTCTTGGGATGTTCCCTGCACCAGGCAACCTAGGAAGAGATATCTGTTGGAAGTGACCTTTGTCCTTGACAGTCTCAATCAATCAACCAATCAATTTTATTGCAACAGTCAGCGACCAGCAATACAATATGATTAAAAAACTTTAAAGTGATAAAATTAAATCTTAACAACATTAAAAAAATCATACCAAGCCAGGGCTATTTTTGGGCAGGAATGAAGTTCCGGCTGGCTCCCAAGTTGACCACACCCAGCAGGAACTCATTAGCATAATAGGCCACACCCAACAGCAGAAACTCATTAGGATTGGCTACATTAGGGGTGTGTGGCCTAACATGCAAAGGAGTTCCTGCTACAAAAAAGCCCTGGGTTTTGACAACAAACAAGGTAAACAGAATAACAAGCAAAAGGTGGGTGTGGCTGGATGACCACACTTCTGGTAACATGGGGGTGTGGCCTAATGTGCTAATGAGCTGTGCTGTCAGGGGTGTGGACTAATATGCTAATGAGTTCCTGCTGTTGGGTGTGGCCTGTTATGCTAATAAGTTCCTGCAGGGCTTTTTCTACAAAAAGAGCCCTGCAAGTAACTATAAAATCATGCTGCCATATGGGATTTTCGATGCTTAGAAACCTGAGCACAGAATTTAGCCACCTGACAAGTAGTTTGGTGATTTCTATCCAACAAAAGATAATCAAAGCTTGGTTTAATTGATCTTCCAGGAAACTTTCTAACAGAGGACTAATACTTTCTGATCAAACCTTTGTATAATTAGGGCAGTTAAAAAAATATGTTCTATAGAATCGTCCTTGACAGTCTCTCTGCATTCTCCACCCTTGGGCACTTTGGGGGTGGGGTTCCACCTGCTAGCCAGATCCAGGCTGGTGGATCAGGGGGCCTAAAAGCAGGCCCCCCCCCCCCGGGGGGAATGGCAAGCCTAGCACCAATCAGCAATTCAAAAGCCGCCCTCGATTCCCCACCCTGCTGACTGGTGTTGCCGATGATTGACTATCCAAGAGACACAATTTGCTGCTGCATAGTGGCATTGAAATGATGTCTAAATACTGCTATATATGTTTCAAATCATATTTCCATGTGAAAGCATATTTCTAGGTCTTCCGTCCACCTACTTCTCCTTTGCTGTTACTGTTCCTGAGGTATTGCTTTTATTTTCCATCTCCTTTGCTGTTACTGTTCCTGAGGTATTGCTTTTATAAAACATTTGGTTCCTAGCGGTACCATTGAATTGTCAGTAATTGATGCTGTGTTGATCATTCACTGTTAATTCTTCTGCTTGCTGGTTTTACTCTTTTGCTGCCCCTGCTTTTGATTATTTTGATGTGGGTTTGATGCTATTAGTGTTTATGTGGGGTCCCACTGCGTCATTACTGTATAGACTGTTTTATTTTGGTTTTTCTCTGCTTTAAAAAAATGTGGTATTTTTTTAGTTCCTGTTTCTTACTTTATTCTAAGCTATTGCAAACATGGGTTGTGGAATGGTATAATATAGACCGATTTCATTAGATCTCAGAAGCTAAGCAAGGTCTGTAATTGGGAGACCTCCAAAGAAGACTTTGCAGAGGAAAGCAATGGCAAACCACCGCTGCTTAATCACTTGCCTTGAAAACCCTATGATGTCACCATAAGTCGGCTGAGACTTGATGGCATTTTATATGAACACACACATCATAAGCATACTATTTTATTAACCGAGGGATTGTAGAAATTTTTGACATAAAATAAGTCAATTAAAGATAATTTCATGTCTCTATTTAATAAAAAGGTTTCCTATCTCACAGACTGCATCCATCAGAGTGAAATGAAACCAGTCACCAGCTATTTTCAAAGTAGAGAATTGTTACCTAATTTGACATCATCAAATGCTGCCTTGCCTTGCCAGTTTGACACAAATGGAGCCTCAGCAGATGGTCAGTGGAATGTCAAGTGAGCTCTCTTACTTGACAGACAGTGTCACTTGCTGATTGCTGAGATGTGTTAGGGACATTAGCACATCTCTTCTTCATGTGCTGCACACCTGGAGATGGAGTACCCATGGAAAAGTGGCAGTAACAAGTTAAATGATAAGTGGAAATTCTGTTTAAAAAATAAATAAATCCTGCAGTGAAACTTCTGTCTCTTATAGATCTGCTATACACATAATCTTGAAAGTACTTTCTTTACTGTGATAAAATGAAGTGTAGAAGGGTACACTCCAGGGTTGTCAGGGGCAACCATAGAAACTTCTCTTCAAGGGGAAAATCTGCAGGCAATGGGCAGAGATCATCTCATTATGAAGAGGGACTTGAGGTGTGTGCTGCCATTTGTGTCCTGTTTCCTTAATAAAGGCAATGGTTTATGTGTGTTTTACTATCCGGTGCTGTCATAACTTATTTAGGGGGATATCTAAAGTGTTGATTTATTTAATAGCTTGAACTGAGAAACTGAAGCAGCCACCTTTTAAAATAGAATGAATACAGAAGTGGTTCTAAAACTTTTCTCTCGTAAGACACTGTTACCTGCACATCTGTAAACAGTGTTCACTTACCACTTAGAGGTGTGTGTCTCTCTGTGTGTGTGTGTGTCTCTCTCTGTGTGTGTGTGTGTAAAACAATAAAGCAACCCCAGGACGACTGACTTGCCACTGAGGTTTTTGTTACCTCAGCCCACAAATGTATTAGGGTAAAAAAAATGCCCCAAGAGTATTTCCCTCCTCCTTTCATCTTGTTCTAATGAAGTGACCTTGGCCAAATTTTGCACCTCAACATGTTTAACAAAGAAGTAAATGGTTAAGTCTTTTCATTAATTATGTCTGTACTATTGAAACCAGCCTATTATGTGGCTTTGAAATGTTCTTGCATAGAGATGTGCTGATGACTCATGTCAATCTTGTCTGATCTATGATCAAAATGTATAAAACCAAGAAAATATAGAAAACACTAATGCAGAGAAGCATTTTTAAGTGGTGTGGAGAGATACAGCCCCTTGCGATAATCTCTCTGGATAGCTTGGAGAACATTTACCTCACCACAGAAAGCTTTTGCACGGACAGCTTGCTCCAGAGAATCTGAGGAGTCAAGCCTTAAGGGCTGACTTCGCAGTCACACGCATTCCCTCTGCACTGTTTTCCTCCCCTCCGGTTTATTTATTTGTGTATTCTGTATGCATTCTGCATCTACAAGCAATTGGGGAGGCTGCCGCCAGAAAGCCAAAACCATGAGGAAGAAAAAGGAGAAGCAGGAAAAAACAGCTTCAGTTACCAGGGCACCATTAGCACACAGTCCCCCAACTGCATAGGAGATCTTGGCAGGACACACACACACCCCAACCCGCCCATGGCATCAGGAGGCAGCAGAGGGATGGCGACGAGTATGAGGCCAACCAGCTTGGAGGCAGCTGGCTCAACTGTGCAAGTAGAGCATTAAAAAAACCCATCAATAAAACTATTGATGAAGGAGGGGAGAGCTGAACAGGATCCTAGTTGAACATTGCTGGCATTTTCCTCCGACGGGGCATGAGAACACAGAGAATAGGACACTGTGCCAGTAAGAGAACAGGAAAGGAGGAAGTCACACTGATGCTCTAAGAATGCACACAAACACACCTTGCAGTTCAGTAATTTTTTTTCACCAGTGATTAAAGTTTACCGATATGTTCTTGGGTTAGCAAAAAATATCCTAGATGAAAACTGCATTAGTAGTTATTAATGTTAGGTGATTTCTGCCTCATTTGACAGTGTGCTTTCAGGCTCTGGATGTTTGTGTATTGCATAACACAATATATTCTACTACCACAAATAGGTTTGTGTGAGTCTGTGCTGGAGGGAGGGTGTTTTCCTTGGGATTTAGCCTGGGATACAAATATACCCCAGAATACTGTTTTTGAACATTTTTTTCTCTTCTGAGCATGGGAGCAGTGATAAGAGAGCTCCTTTTTGATTTTGTGACCCTTAGACAAGTAGTTTTGATGAACTCTCAGTCTGTGTAAACTCCATTCCTACTGTTAGGATCAGATCAGAGGTAAATTATAGAGAAGTGAATATTGACCATCATACTTGGCAGTAGGAGTACTCAAGGTAGCTATATACATTTATGTCTGGTTTTTCTTAAGCATTTTACTTCTCTTTTAAAAGTATTCTCTATCATGTGGAGATTGATATTACGTTTAAAGTTACCAGGCCTGTAACTACAGTGGGGCTTTTGGGGGCTCTGTCCCCTTACTTAAAGGCACAGCCCCACAAGAATTACTCCTGTAAATGCTTTTTCAATTATTTTTAAACATTCCTTAAAAGGCATGCACGCCTTTAAGCAGAATAGGGTGCTGTAGTTGACTAATTTCTGCGCTGAGCAAGGGGGTTGGAGTAGGTGACCTCTAGGATCCCTTCTAACTCTGTGTCAAGAAATTGGTCTCCTGTCAGAGAGTTTTTCTGCCCAAGTGTTAGCTTTCTTGATTATAGAAGTCATCATCCCCCACCTGCCGGCTTTTTATCAGAATTGTTGCTTAGGCAAGCAGAAGTAATTAACTTGCAGCAGCTGAGAACTGTCATCTAAAGTTGTCGACAGCTTGCAATTTAGAGATCTATCCTGTTAACAGCTTTCTATTGGCTAAATGGCTTTCCTTTCTTCACTGAGAACTTCAGCCCCCACAGAAAATAATTTGCCCCAGGAGCTACAAAATCCTGGCTATGGGCCTGAAAGGTACTATATATAAGAAAAAAGACTTGCAACCTTATTTTCACGGGATTGGTAAACCACATCTGGTCTTTCTTACCTTAGATGGAGTGTCCCCTGACTGAATGCTCCTTCACACAAAAAGATTCCCTGCACATAGAATATTAGATGTCAAAAAGAAGAGTGTTAACTTAGCTGCCTTCCTGATGTTCTTGTTTTCCATGTGTAGGAAACTTTGGATTGGAGGAGCATTCAGTCTATCAGACCCCATTTGCAATCTGAATTGGCACAAATCAAATGCAGGTTTATGACTTCAGTGAGAATTATACCTTAGCGTCCCATATGTATTAAGAATACACATACTCTTGGAGGTGTCATGGAATTTAATAAAACTGTATATGGTTTGCAGACTGTATTTTTATAGCCCTTGCTTCATTAGTTAGCATAAATTAGCATTAATTAGTAATGGCTTATTGAATCTGCTTATGACTTCCTGTAACAACTTCAAACAAGCATTTTTCATTCCACTCGTTCTAAGGCATGGTTAGCATCCTTGAGATGTTTATTCAGCTAGCACCAATCAGTTTTGATAATACTGTGGAAGTAACTTATGAATATGTTTGTCTGCTGGCATAAGTCCCAGAAACCAAAACACTAACACTGAAACTGGCAACCTGTACTAAGCCATCACAGTTTGCAAAAGTATCACTTGTATGCTCAGAGGGACATCATCAAATAGACAAATCAACAGAAACATGGTTTTCCATACACATATTCTATACAAGCTGACTAATTTCTATGTGATGCATGAAATGAAGGTCTCTTTCTTAGACTTACACAAGATCATAAACAAGCATAGGAAGGCTGTTTAAGTTGGTGATGCACCAAGAATCTTTCTGCTGCAATATAGTTCAAAAATAAAACAAATATAGAAACAAAATGGAACACTAAGGCCCCGGACACACAGGCTGGAAAATGCGGGGGGGGGGAGCGTGGCTGTGAGATCAGACGTCCGGTTGAGGTCCCGTCGAGGTCCCGTGGCCAGGGGGGAGGTGCCGATCACACCACAGGCAAAGAAGCGGGGCGGGGCGGGGCAGCAAACGGTTTTTTTTGGGGGGGTTACTTTTTTAAACTGAAGTGTGCGCATGCTCCGTTGGGTGCTTGTGCGCATCTGTGGAGCCTTAGGAAAAAATTGACCTGTTTGCGAGGGGACATGGGCGGGCGCCGGATGCCACCAGAAACGCGATCAGACGCCCGCCCTTGCCCCGCGGTTTCCGGAAACTAGTACCAGTTTTTGCCGCGCATCTTCAGAGGGAAGCCTTGGTTGAGCCACGGGAGCTCTACGCTTCCCAGATGTGGTGGTGAGATCGCGCCCGGAAAATCCGCCTATCTTCCGTCTCTCTAGCGTGGCTACTGTTCCGTCTGACCGCAGCCGAAGCTCCTTATGAGTAAATGCTGGTGTCTGTTCGTGCTCCTTGGCTACCATCAATTAGGTTTGAGGTTTTGGGAAGAGTTTGGATGCAGACTGTGGGAATGTGACAGAAATACTAGAATAGTGCCCACCCTTGATTTCCAGCTTGATTTAGGAAATTCTTTGTACCCTGCCCAATTTGCCTACCGGCTGGGCCCAACTCTGCTTCCAGCAGACTATGGTGGTGGGCTCTGGCCATGATACATGATGCATGAATTAGACTTGATAGGTAAAAGACAGCATGTGTACTGTTAACACTAAGCCTATGCGATCATGCTGTTGTATGTCATGCTGTCCTGTTATAATAAGTTTCCTTAAACTGGTTGTGGCTTGGTTCTGTACAGTGGGCAACAATGAATGGGTAATTGGTACAGCAGATCGTTTTGGATGCAGATTTGGAACTGCAGATATGTTTGGACCTAAACCCTTCAGCCTGTTTGGATGGGTTGTCATCTAGATGGGTTATCTGGAATGCATTACACCCTCTTGTAGAGCTTGCCTTGAATGTATGTGCAAGGGTAAGCTGAAAATGGAAGAGTGGCATATTAAGTTCCATTTAGTTGAGAGAGTTCCCAAGAGGGTTTCCATAGTATAGTGTGTTTATTTAAAAGGATTTCAGGGAACCTGAGGGCTAGGAATCCCTGCCTGTGTGCTTGTTTCTGTGCCCCTGTGATACTTACTTGATCTCTATATTACTAAATAAAAACCCAGGTAACCCCTACAGATTGAGAGGTGTGAAACCAATTATCCAATCCCAGTGAATTTAAACATCAATTATCTCTGGCATGGGAGGAAGCCACTGCATCATTGCCACTGAAAATGTGGCATTGTGTGTAAGTGAAACGATGCTAGAAGAACACTACAGGAATGAGGAAGAGGGGGTTAAGAGACTGTGTGGAGGCCATAGTGCGTCAGCAGTAACTGTAGCAGTGATGAAAATTCCCTTGGATATCACTGGAAGAGCATTGCCATATGGAAGACCCTACAGACACCTATGGCAAGAGGGGAAAGATATTCACAGAATATTATAGCATCTGTTTAGTGGAGGCTTAATCTGGACAGCCTGCCAATATCTGAAGGATGGAAGAATAACAAAATGTTTAAACAGGGTATAATAAGAAGACTACTTGGAACAAAATTCATGGATCAGACTATGAATAGCATGGTTGTTTTCAGATTCTTCATGTCATATTCAGTATACGATCAGTTTAATTGCTTTACACACAGCCACATAAAACATTAAGTAAGGTGCACCGTGAGGTAATGAGAGTATATAAAATGACACCCTTTTATTATAACAGTATAAGAATCTCTGTCATTATTATGTCAAGGAAATAGGTTTCTTCTGCTACAACTGTTTTATATTTACAATACCTCTAATATCATAAGGTTTAAACACACTAATTGGGTTGTGCATTGCAGTACCTGTACCAGTAATGTTTATTTCTTTTTGCAGCTGATAGATGGTGAGTTACATATTATTATTTTGTTATTAAGAGAGGAAGGATTTTAAAATAGTGAATACAGCCACAAACACAATTTTGTTTATCTTTCATCATGTTCGTAACTACTGCGCTTTTGTTCCCATCCCCTTATGAACAGCAACTTGTAATATTGGTGGGTGCTCTTTCCAAAATTAGGCTTCAGCACAAACATGTAGACCTTTTGGTTGTCTTACTGGCCATTATCACAAGAAGGCATGCAAATATGACATGCTCTATGAACTTTGAATGATATCTTCCTCTTAAAGTCAACTTCTTGTTCTGAGAGCATATTATAAGAAATGTACATATAGAATCCTACAAGATGAATTCAGATCAATTAAATTGTTATTATCACTTGCATTATTTTTACTTACGGTATATATTATATTATACTTGTTAGTGTACAAGTGTTATGCAATTATCAGTTTCTTTATCTTTGCAGAAACTCTTTGAAGTAGGTAAATTTCATGCGTAAGCTAGACTTGAATCTGGAGCATTCATGTTGGAATCAACAATGGCCCTATTAATTTATTTACTAATTACATTTTATCCTGATTTTCTTCAGATCAGCTACATTATTTCCCCCTGTTTCACTTTACCCTGACTTGGGTGGTCAAGGCCAGCCAATTGTGTCAGATTATGGAGGCTAACCAGGGTTAGCCCTGTTTAGTACTTGGATAGGAGACCACCAATGAAGTCCAGGGTTGCTATGCTGAGGAACTTAATGGCAAACCACCTCTGTTCATCTCTTGCCTTGAAAATCCTCCAGGGTTGCCCTGTGGAATGCACCTCTCCTTGTCTTTGATGTGATTCTTGTATATTCAGTCATCAAAACTGCTGCATGACTCACCATCTTGATAGAATACTTGGTGTCTCTGTAGTTATGCTTTCATTGGAAAGGCAATTACCCCTTCTGTCAGCATTTTGCTCTAGAGACTTATTAGGATGTACGTTGTATATCTGCCTTGTACAATGCTCAGATGCTTGTTGACAAACATAATATAAATATCTAAACTTGAAGCTTGAGGCTTTCTTTAACATGAAATAATGCCATAATTGTGCATTGCAATCATGTAGCTGATTTCAGATAGAAGAAGAGAGCAGAAATACAGTAGAAGAGACCCTCACATGGCATTGAATCAGTAATTTTAAAAAGAAAAAGACTTCTACTGTGGTTGAGGTGAGTAAATTTATAGCAACATCAATTATCTCTGGCATGGGGGGAAATGTCATCTAACACCAGTTTCTTCTGTGTATTAGTGTGATAGTTTAACTGGGCCTCCATGTAAGGTAGTCTATTTCTGTACACCAGTTGCTAGGGTCAAATAACAGGGTAAAGTTACCATCTTATGTGTGACCAGAGGTTGTAGACACAATGATGCAGCCTATAAGCCCTGGTCTCATCCAGCAAAGCAATTGTGTTCTTAGTCTCACTGAACAAGTGGAATGAAAAAGAAAAAAAAATGGCAACCTGTCATTCTCACCCAAGCTTGCTGTAATCTTGAGTTTTCTTTGCTAGTGGGTCTGCTACATGGTGTAGGTGGACTTTTCCTGTTAGACCCAGGAACATAATTTAGTAAACTGGAGCAGTCTGCAGATGCTTCCCAAGAAGTGCTTATTAGATAACAAGTGCTTTTCTGCCCCCACTTTCAAATGTCAATCAATACACTAAACTATCATTATCAAGTGTTGTCAGTGGGAAGCTGTCTCTCCTTCCTGCAGCACAAACAGTCTTTCCCATTGAGTTCAGTTGTTACACATGTTCTCTACACAGTAGGCTAGTGCATTCTTCTCAGAAGGATGTGGCTGCTTTAGAGTGAAACTCCAAGACACCCAAAGTTGTTTCTAGCAAAATGGCAACATGCAGGATTGTTAACTCTTAAAGATGTTGAAATGTAACTTACCCATCCATGTATGTTATTGAGAACCCATAGGGTTGGGGGGTGAGCTTAGCGGGATCTGGGAGTTTCATTGCATGTTTCAGCGATTTTCCCATGTGACTTCCAACATGAACTGGAAGTTGAGAAAAAGACCTTCCATCCCATTGTTCCTTTGCAAATCTATGTACACAGAATCAACCCCTTACCTCTTAAATGCTAAGTTTCAAAAAATTCAATAAATAGAAGATTGTTGGGAGTGGAATAGATCTGCACAAGATGTGAAGTGTGAGGAGGGAGGGGCAAGCAGTAAAATGAAAGTGAAACCTTTTGAGCAGAATACTCCACCAGTCTTTGGAGCTTTGTGTGTGTAGCCTGAGGTTTATCATATTATTCTTCCCCTGGAGGAGAAAACCTATAATGGCAGCAGGCCATAAAAGAGACCCAGTTTGGGAATATTTTAATGATGTTCCTTTACCTATGGGTAAGGTAGGCATGGTTGCAAATGCAAACTCAGCAACAAAGATATGCAAGGCCTGAGAAGTGCTGTGATGAAGATGACAGAAGGAATATGTTTGAACACGAAGGATCTTCAGGTTGGTAAATGTTATGATTTCATAATGTTTCTTAAAGACTGCCTTGAGGAATATTGTCATGTTTGAGCAAAATTATATTTCTTCTTATTATTACTGCATGTTACTGCCATTTTGATACCATTGTTATGAAGAAATAAAGAGTTGAAACAAGCAAATACTCCTTTGGGGGGGCAATACTGAGTGGCAGTGAATACGAGTAATGCTGAATAAGCAGAAATGGTATAAATAATAATAAAATAACAGCATTGGCTTTTTTGTTTAGGGGAATCCATCATGAACAGAAGGGATTCTGGAAACTATCCACCTTCGAGATCACCACCCTCCTGTTCTGCAGTTTCAGAGTTTTCTGTCCAGGACAGTGGCCCTTTCTGCACCTGTATTTTGCCTTGGTTTCTGTCCATATCCTATTCTTCCATTCTGCATTCCCTCCCACTTTCTCTTCGTTTCGGGGCTTTCTCTTCTTTCTGCATTTGTTTTACAGGAATCTGCATTCAGACCGCCTCCAGAACACTGTTGTTCCACAGCTACCGAAACTCCTTTTGCTGCAATTCTTTGTTCTCATCCGCTTTCAAATCACTAATCCTTTCTAAAGTAGAATTGTTTCTGTGGGTTTTTAAATGCTGCCCACTGCCCTCCCCCCATTTCTGCCCCTCTCTCCTTAGGCTGATGCCCCTTCCCTTTTCTGTTTTCTTCCTCTCCTTCACCAAAGACAAAAGAGGATGTGTACTCCTGCTCAGTCAATCTTTTAAAAAGCCAGAGAGAGCATAAGAAGGAATCTGTAAATATAAAGGACCAGGGGATGCTCTGCTCCCAAATGTGTCAGTCTTGCATGTGTCAGTCTGGATTTTCCCCTCCCTTCCCTTTCTTTTTGCAGAATCAGGGAGGGAGGGAGGGGTTGGCAGCCAGTTAGCTCAAAAAATACGGGTTTTGCTTGTAGATGCAGAATGCATACAGCAAACACAAATAAATAAACTGGAGGGGGAAAAAATCAGTGCAGAGGGAATGCGTGCGACTGCAAAGTCAACCCTTAAGGCTTGACTCCTCACATTCTCCGGAGCAAGCTGTCAGTGCAGAAAGGGGCAATGTTTCAGTCACATTATATACATTACACATCCACAGTATCATTATTATGAATTTTTATTATTTATTGTATTTATGAATCTCCCCATCCTTACTATTGTAGGGCTCATGGTATTAAAAACAATAATCAGTCATCAAATAACATAAAATAAAACAATCAAGTGTATTAACTACATTGAAACCGATGGCAAATAGTACCTTAGAATTAATTATTCCCCTGTTACAGACTGCCAGCCATTTTGTGGGCAGGGGGGAAGAGGTCAAAACGAAGATGGAAAACTGAGGAGGGTGCCAGCAGAGGTAAAAACCATTGCTGTCCTCAACCAAAAGCCTGGTGGAACATCTTTGCCTTGCAGGCCCTGCAGAACCATGATGGAATCTGGCAGAGAGTTCCACCAGGTTGGGGCCAGGACCAAGAAGGCCCTGGCCAAGGACAGCCAGACACCCTTAGGGCTGGGGATCACCAGTGTGTTGTTGTCCAAAGAGGACAATGCCCTTCCAGGGACATAACGGAGGAGACGGTCCCGTAGATACATTGGTCCCTGACCACTCAAGACCTTACAGGTCAAAACCAAAACCTAGAACTTGACTTGGTGCTCCACTGGAAGCCAGTGTACCTGCGCAGCACTGGATGTATATGTGCCATCTGTGACGTAACTGTCAGGACTCGTGCCGCCATGTACTGGATCAGTTGGAGCTTAACATAAGAACATAAGAGATGCCAATGTTGGGTCAGGCCAAAGGCCCATCTAGTCCAACACTCTGTGTCACACAGTGGCCAGAAATACCAGTGCCATCAGGAGGTCCACCAGTGGGGCCAGGACATTAGAAACCCTCCCACTGTTGATCCCCCCAAGCACCAAGGAGACAGAGCCCCAGAGTCCTTATCTATACAGATGCCAATGTTGGGTCAGGCCAAAGGCCCATCTAGTCCAACACTCTGTGTCACACAGTGGCCAGAAATACCAGTGCCATCAGGAGGTCCACCAGTGGGGCCAGGACATTAGAAACCCTCCCACTGTTGATCCCCCCAAGCACAAAGAGCCCTAAGCGCTTTAACCTTTCCTCATAGGGAAAGTGTTCCAACCCTTTTATCATTTGAGTTGCCCTTTTCTGCACTTTTTCCAAAGCTATAATATCCTTTTTAAGGTGTGGTGACCAGAACTGCACACAGTATTCCAAATGAGGTCGCACCATTGATTTATATAGCGGCATTATGATATTGGCTGATCTGTTTACAATACCCTTCCTAATAATCCCCAGCATAGCATTGGCCTTCTTTATTGCAGTCACACACTGTCTCGACATCTTCAGTGAGTTATCTACTACAACTCCAAGATCTCTCTCTTGATCAGTCTCTGCCAGTTCAGACCCCATCAACGTGTATTTATAGTTAGGATTTTTGGCTCCAATGTGCATCACCTTGCACTTGGCCACATTGAACCCCATTTGCCATGTTGACGCCCACTCGCCCAAAATTGACAGATCCCTTTGGAGTGCCTCACAATCCTCACTGGTTTTCACCACCCTGAACAACTTCGTATCATCCGCAAATTTAGCCACTTCACTGCTTACTCCCAACTCCAAATCATTAATGAACAAGTTAAAAAGCAGTGGACCAAGTACTGATCCCTGCGGTACCCCACTGCTTACCACCCTCCACTGAGAAAATTGCCCACCTACACTCACTCTCTGTTTTCTATGAACTAGCCAGTTTTTGATCCATAAAAGAACTTGTCCTTCTATCCCATGATTTTTGAGCTTACTTAGGAGCCTTTGATGAGGAACTTTATCAAAAGCTTTCTGGAAGTCAAGGTAAATAATATCTATTGGATCCCCCTTGTCCACATGTTTGTTCACCCCCTCAAAGAACATTAACAGGTTAGTGAGACAAGATCTTCCCTTACAGAACCCATGTTGAGTCTGCCTCAATAGGTTTTGTTCATCTATGTGCCTACTAATTCTTTCCTTAATAATGGTTTCCACCAATTTACCCGGTATCGACGTCAGACTGACTGGCCTGTAATTTCCCGGATCTCCTCTGGAACCCTTTTTAAAGATGGGAGTGACATTAGCTACCTTCCAATCCTCAGGAATGGAGGCAGATTTTAAGGAAAGATTACATATCTTTGTCAGGAGATCTACAAGTTCACATTTGAGTTCTTTCAGAACTCTCGGATGTATGCCATCTGGGCCTGGTGATTTTTCAGTTTTTAAGTTGTCTATCAGTTTTAGGACCTCCTCTCTCATCACCTCAATCTGACTCAGGTCTTCCAACACCCCTCCTGAAATCAGTGGTTCTGGAGTGGGCAAGCACTTCTCATCTTCCACAGTGAAGACGGAGGCAAAAAATGCATTTAGCTTCTCAGCCATTTCCCTATCATCCTTCAATACTCCTTTTACCCCTTGGTCGTCCAAGGGCCCCACTGCCTCCCTGGCTGGTTTCCTGTTTCTAATGTATTTGAAGAAAGTTTTATTGTTGGTTTTTACTAGGACCTCCTCTCTTGTCACCTCAATCTGACTCAGGTCTTTCAAAACCCCTCCTGAAATCAGCGGTTCTGGACTGGGCAAGCACTTCTCATCTTCCACAATGCATTTAGCTTCTCAGCCATTTCCCTATCATCCTTCAGTATTCCTTTTACCCCTTGGTCATCCAAGGGTCAATCTCAAGGGCAGGCCAACATAAAGTAAATTACAGTAGTCTAGCCTGGAGGTGACCATTGCGTGGATTACTGTGGATTACTGTGGCTAGGTCCGGGTGCAACAGAAAGAGGGCCAGTTGCCGGACCTGGCATAGATGAAAAAAATGCCAGTTTGGTGACTTGGGCCTCCATAATCAAGGAGGCATCCAAGATCACTCCCAAACTCCTGACAGATTGTACTGCTGTTAGCGGCACTCGGTCAAGGCCGGGTAAACTGTACCCCAGCCCTAAAGCCCTCTTCCCCAGCCACAGAACCTCTGTCTTAACTGGAATCAGTTTCAACCTGCTCTGTTTCAACCACCCATCCACAGCCTCCAAACCCACGGCCAGGTTATGCAGGGTGGAATCCAGGTGGCCATCCAATAACAGATATAGCTGGGTGTCATCAGCATACTGGTGACACCGAAGCCTGAAACTCCACACCAGTTGGATGAGGAGGTGAATATAGATGCTGAACAACATTGGGAAGAGAAGCACCCACTGAGGGACCCCACATGTTAAGGGGTATCTAGAGGACACATTCTCACCCAGTGCCCCCAGTTTGGGCTAGCCAAATATCGGCAGGCAGGTTGCAGTGGATTGACAAGGCTAGCCCCCAAACTCCTACGTCAGTGAGGCGATGGGTCAGAAGATTGTAATCGACCATGTCATAAGATCTAATAATAGTAGCAGCACTGACCCACCTTGATCCAACTTTCTGTGGAGATTGTCTGTCAAGGCAACCAACACTGTCTCCATCCCATGGCCAGGGCAGAAGCCGGATTGGAATGGATCTAATGCTGATGTCTCATCCAGAAAACCTTGAAGCTGTTTAGAGGAATGATAGATTCAAAACTGGGTGCTAACTGGCAGGATCAGAAGGATCCAAAGTTGTTTTTTTCAAGAGCAGTACAACCACAGCCTCCTTAAGACCCTCCAGGTAAGTCCCGGTTGCCAGGAACTTGTTGATAATACCCATCAATGGGCCTCATATCCTCTCATCACTGGCTTTTACCAGCCACAAGGGACATGGATCAAGGAGGCATGTGGTTGGTCTAACAGCACTCAGGATTCTGTCAACATCAGTGACAGAGAGCAGGTTGAAGGTATCAAAAACTGAATCCAAAGGCGGCCAAGGGGCCTCCAGTTCACTTACCATATAAATATCGGCAGGCAGGTTGCAGTGGATTGACAAGACTTTATCTGCAAAAGCTCACAAATGCCTCACAGCTAATAGCCAAATTCCTACAGCAAGAATGAGTTTTTATGTAGAAAACCATGATTTAAATCTAGCCTTACTAACTTGATAGCTTTACTACCAAGCTGCAATGGCATAGACAAAACTCATATAGAAAGGAGGGTACTTGACAAAAAAAGCTGGCTGGATCCAGCCCATAGTCTGGGTGGAGATAAGCAAGCTTCATTAACTTTTCTTTTAAATAAAACAACAATTGTTGTGTGGACTTGGCAAAATCAGAGTGTGAATTCAGTTTCACTTCTTTGCTTATTTAAATGATTAGATCCATTTCCACGGATGAACTAGAGATGTTCTTTTTAAAAATACTCACTTGCATAGATACAATAAATAGAGGGGTACAATCCTCTTCCTCTGTTTGAATTTGGTCATGGAATTACCCTATTTTATCTTCACTCATCCTAACCTGGGGGTCACCATGGCATGGTGTAGGCCACAAACTAATGGGGGGGATTGACCTTGAGTCTTCCCTGTCATTTAGCTCTCTAATATCCAGAGTGGTATAGAAGATAAAGGTCACAATTAGACCCACAGTTTTAGACCCACATCCTGCCATTAAAGGTTATGTACATGGTTCAAAATGCAGCTGTGCATGTCTTTACTGGGACTTCAGGATGAGCACATATACAGCCTGTGATCTGCCAGCTGCATTGGCTTCCAGTGGAGTACTGGATCAAGTTCAAGGTTTTGGAACTGAGTTTTAAAGCCGTATGTGGTCTGGGACCACCATATCTGCTGGATCATCTCTCCCATTATGTCCCCCAAATGGTTTTGAGCTCCTCAGATCAGCATCTACTGGTGATCCCTGGCCCAAAGGATGTCTGCTTAGCCCCTTTTCAGCTCTAGCTGCAGCCTTGTGGAACAGCCTTCGAACTGAGATCAGGGCCCTGTGGGATATACAACCATTCCTTATAGGGCCTGTGTAATGTATTCAGCCTGACATGCCCGGACTTCATGCGGCTAACCCACTACACAATACCCTAACTGGTCTGGGACCACCATATCTGCGGGATCATCTCTCCCATTATGTCCCGCAAATGGCTTTGAGCTCCTCAGATCAGCATCTACTGGTGATCCCTGGCCCAAAGGATGTCTGCTTAGCCCCTTTTCAGCTCTGGCTGCAGCCTGGTGGAACAGCCTTCCAACTGAGATCAGGGCCCTGTGGGATATACAACCATTCCTTATAGGGCCTGTAAAACAGAGCTGTTTCGCCAGGCCTTTGGTTGAGGTGGCAGACACCATAAGAGACTGGCCCTCCCTGCCCCACCCACCCATTCTATTTACCATGCTATGTCTCATATATGAATTGGTGGGAGTTTGTCCACTTGCAAAAACTAGTATATCTGAGTGCCCGTACAGGGATTAAAGTATCTGAAAGTATTTAAATTGGATTATCGCCATCTGCTGATTTATGTATAGAGCCGAATTTTAATTTTTACTGTACTATGTTTTAATCTTTCAAATTGTTATATTTATATTCTGTGAGCCACCCTGAGCCCATTTGCAGGGTAGGGCAGGATCTCTCTCCTTATAATAAAAGAGTTTTGGTGTCCCTCCTAAAAGAGTTTTGGTATCCCTCCTGGAAACGTTTCCACAGCCTTTCGACCACTCAGCTGCCACTCTCACAGTCTCCCAATCCCATGGCTGCACTGTCTTGCTGCATTGGCTCAGCCCCACCCACCAAACCAACAGGCAATGTTTTGCCCTCAGTCTGGGGGGAGCCAACGAAGGGGATGGATGCTCCACTGAGAGAGCACCAATCTCCAATTGCCAAATCTGAGTTGGGAAATTCCTGGAGTTTTGTTGGTTGGGAGCTGGAAAGGTCAGAGTTTGGGGAGGAACTCAGTGAGATATACAGTTGCCAGGTCTGGGTTGGAAAATACCTGGAGACATAGGGGGTGAATTGACGAGAGGGTGGGGTTTGGGGAGGGGAGGGGCCTCAGCATGGTACAATGCCATGGAGTCCACCCTTCAAAGTAGCCATTTTCTCCAGGGGAGCTGATTTCTGTCAGCTGGAGATCAGTTGTAAAAGCAGGAGGTCCCCAGGACCCACCTGGAGGCTGGCAACCCTAAGGTAAGACCTGGAGATCTCCCACTGTTACAATTGATCTCCAGATGACAGAGATCAGTTCCCCTGGAGAAAATGGCTGCCTTGGAGGGTAGACCCTATGCCATTATCCCCTGCTGTCCTTCTAGTCCCCCCCCAATGCTGCCCTCCATAAGATCCACCCCCCAAATCTCCAAGTATTTCCCTAATCAGAGGTGGCAACTGTGCTTTCTCCTCAGTGCCTGTTGCTAGGCAACCAGGTTCTGTCACTAAAAGGCCCTTTTTACACCTATTTTTGTCTTTGGGAGAACACTCCTTGGGGCTAGTTCTGATGAGGTTGCCAACTCCAGGTGGGAAATTCCTGGAGATTTGAGGGATGGAGCCTGGAGAGGGTGAGGTTTGAGGAGGGGTGGGACCTCAGACAGGTGCAATGCCATAGACTCCATCCTCCAAGCCAGCCATTCCCTCATGGGGAACCATTGTTGCCAATCTCCAGGTAGGACCTGGAGATCTCCCGCTGCTACAATTGATCTCCAGATGACAGAGATCAGTTCCCCTGGAGAAAATGGCTGCTTTGTAGACCCTATGGCATTATCTCCTGCTAAGTCCTTCCATGCCCCCCCTATGCTGCCCTCCCTAGGATCCACCCCTCACCCCTGACAGAGATCAGTTCACCTGGAGAAAATGGTGGACTCTGTGTCATTATACCCTGCTGTGGTCACCGCAGCAAACTGGCGCTGAGTGCCCAAGGCCGGGGCATTCTCCCAGAGCCTCTTTCTAGAGCTCTTTGTATTTATTTCTACAACAAGCCTTATTCCTAGTTAAATAAATAAATCATAGCCCCACACTCTCACCATGACACCATACCAGCTCTCCAAGGTTGTGATAAGATTGTAGCTTAAGTCTGTGAAATTTAAGGAAGTTTTTATTGTATATTTTATATTGTTTTTATGGCATTATTCTCTAATTTTGTAATTCAGCTTTATTTCATTGTTTATGGTATGTGCTGTAATATGGTTCACTGCATTAGTCTCCGGCCTCATAATTCTCCTACACTAATGCTGTATTATATTGTTTTTAGTGTGTTGTCCTCTAATTTTGTTCATTGTATCTATTATACTGATTTTACTGCATTGTCTTTTGATTACAATACACCTTGAATCTCAGTGAGAAAGGCATACTATAAATGAGGTGCATTAAATATATAGCTGGTAGTATTATGATTTTATGGTTGGTTAAGTACCACTTGTCACTAGACACAATACAGAATATAAAACAGGCGATGGACCACCCCTCAGACTTACAGATGAAGAAAACGGGAGGAGAAGGCATAAGGAATACATGGTTGGGAGCAAATATTATACAGTAATAAGGAATATAACTTTGAATAGTATCATGCTCATGCAGCATGACCCAATTTAAATACCTAATTTTCTGAGATCTAGGAAACATAAAGCATTTTAAAGCAAGCTCAAGCGACAGAACAGCTTTATTTTCACGTGCTTGGAATGGACATTGAAATGCCTCTCCATTTACTCAAGCCTCCTTTTTCAGGGTTTCAATTCGTCACACGACAAGTAGTAAATATGCATAGGGGAAAATTAGCATTCTCAGTCATGATGCAGTTCTGAATTTTCTTTTGAGAAAAAGCAAACTACTCTTGTCTTCAGAAGACTCCTTCCCTGCCCCTTCACAGGTAATCCTTCCAGGAACTCAAAAGCTGCTGTATGGCTGCCATCAGATAAGTAAGCTACAGACCTTCATTTCTCTGACTCATATATCTAAAGGGAGGTTTTATGCAGCTCATGAATAAATTCTACAATCTTTATCAATGCTGAGTAGTAATACAAAGCTACATTTCCAAAACACCTCAGTTATGTACCAAAACAAAGGAGGCAATTTTTGCATGCTCCAAGGACGCCATCTAGTATTTCCTTCAGATACTGTGTTTTTTTAGATGCATAGCATAGTTGTGGGAAGTACAAGGCCTACCTTAGTGGAACATGCTGTATCATTGGCAAATCATGTCTTCGTACTGCAAGTTATTCTCAGTCATGTAAAGTGGACATCTTCCCATGTTGGTATATTTGTAGTTGCATGTTAAAAAAATGGTCCTCATAGTGGAAAAAGATAATATTCTGAATCTTCCTTTAAAACTCTTCTGTGGTCATTCAGAAATCCAGCCAGTTACTGACAAATTGGCCAATACAATGTTCTAAGCCAGGGGTGTCGAACTCATTTGTTATGAGGGCCAGATCTGACATAAAGGAGATCTTGTTGGGCTAAGCCATGTATGTCATAAAATGTAATGCCAGGTAGCAGATATACAAACTTTATGCAAAGGTTTTTTTTTTACTTAAAATAAAAACATGCTTAAAACATTAGCACTCTTGCAATATTTTGTTTATTTAACAGTGTCTGATAACTGACACCTCTTGCTCTGAATTATTGCATCAAAATGTCTGTGCTGTTGCAGTCTTGAGTATGCTGTTCAGGTGTGTATCTGTAAGCTGCAAACCTATGATAACATAGCAGCAGCAGAACTGGAAAAAGAAGCAGAAGACAGCCAGTTCCATTGTGGGCCTGATAGAAGCCCTGCAGGGGCCTGATCCAGCCCCCGGGCTGCATGTTTGACACCCCTGTTCTAAGCTTTTCCATAGAAATGTTTGTTTGTTTAGGCTTACAACTACTTTTCTATCATATAATGCAGTGTACAAAATCATATAAAACCATGCAACTGCATTTATAAAAACTTAAAACCATTTGCACTCTTTTGACCTTTTTACTGTTTCCTCTTAACTCACCCATTTTAGTATCAGCACATCCTGTGACAATTTGCAGCTTTAAGACTACAAGCCCCATGATTCATTGTGCCTGTGAACATCCATGAAAACATTCTGGGCCTTAAACTGATTTCAGTAAATAGATAAGGCATTCAAGAATATAAGCATGAATCAGAACCAAATAAAAGTCCAATCAAGTGATGGGTTTTCCATGAAAATGCAATACTTAAGGCTGGAAAATCAGAATTAGAATTCCTCCTTATGACCTCACACCTTATTTTCAAAAGCATTCCACATGGAAGGTCCAAAAGATGCAGGTTCAGCTTAAAATGCTACAGGCTAGAGCCTCCACGTGGAATTTTTTTGTGCATCTCTTTGGCTACATAAAATATATGACATCAGACATCTTAGAAGAGAGCTGAGACTACAGGTTCTGCTGTTGCCATGCCTAACGTGCTAAGGAGCTATTGTTTTCATATCCTTCTAGGAGTGTCAGATCACATACTAACGCTTGGAGGTAATCAATTTCAGTGGGTTTGGATAACGGAAGACCTGTGAGAAAAGATGCAGATGCTCCCATTGTATAAAGGAGTGCAAGCAGCAAGAACCATGATCCCATCTCTAACCTGAGGTAATTTATTTGAAAAGGCCGGATAGCCAAACCAGAAGTAAGGCCAGGGTAAGGCTATAAAATGTCATGAGGCTTTATAAAACAAAGATGTGTCATCAGGAGACCGGTTTTTCCTTCTGCTTCCCAGAACAACTAATGGAGTTTATGATTTTTCTTTTAAAAGATGAGTGCATGCAGCTCTAATGATGCTGATTCACTGAGACTGTGAGGTAATGTGCAAAAAGATAAGGGTAGGATTGTATCACCTCAGTAGATCTCAGCAATGAAAATATTGCACTGAATTTCACTATGGCATCATCTTTTACTGTAACCAGAGACTATAAGGTCTGACTACAGTTAAGCAAATCAGACACTGAAATGCTGACAGGAATATGAGCGTAACATAAGGCAAGAGAAAGAGGCCTTCTTTTATTGTGTAGTGTCACATAAATGTTATATCTGTTCTTTTTAAAAATGATACTTTTACAGATTGTGGAAAGTCAGGTAAAAAAATAACTTGCTAGGAAAATAGCCTGTGTGTGATAGGAGGAGGAAGTAATTAGATTTCAAAAATTCCAGGTGCCTAGAACAAAAATGGAAATGAAATATGCATCTCAACGTGATATTGCACATAATGCTAAAAGTGCATTTCTGCTGCTATTTAAACACACATGTGAATGATAGTGCACGATGGAACTCAAAAGAAAGATGAAGGTAGCGGTCACTCACAGCAGAAAAAACGGGGGGGGAGGAAGTGAGGCTATTTCATCCGGACGCAACCGCGGGTGAGTCGGGGTTTTTTTTGGCCATTTGTTTCCGATGCGCTTAAATGAGGAATCGAATCGCATCTCCACACTGAGGTCTCCCTATGGAGTTTGCGATGATTCACGTACTGCGAGGGGGGAGGACAACGGCACGGCATCGGGATGGCCTGATCAGACCATCCCGACACCATGAGAATGCGCTGGAGTGATCAGACAGGGGAAAATCCTTCTGTGGCACAACCCATTTTCTACCGGATTCTCCCTGGTGTCTTTTAACTCTATTTCTGCGGCGGAGCAGAATGGGTTGCTGATGGCTGCGGGGCACTTTCCAGATGTTGTTGTCTGATCACGCCCTTTAAATCCGCCCAGCATTCGCGCCTATGGTGGGTCTAATTGTGCGTATGATTGCAGCCGAATCAGGGGTCGTTTCGTAGAAAAAGAGCTAGGGGAACTC
>NW_015163620.1:675690-678593 GCF_001447785.1 Gekko japonicus
TTCGTCATGTGCCCCGCCCCCGTACCTCACCCAGGGGAACTGCGATCCCCCGCGATCCCCCCCGAAATGACCTCTGAGCCGAATATACATTTTGGCTGATACAGGTATAATATTTATATTAATTTCTGTCTCCTCCTTGCTACTCAGTGACAAATTGCTGCCCAAAAGGTGAACTTTGCCTTATTCCCTGATTTCCTCTTGTTCGGATTCAACCCCTCCTGTTACCCTCCTGACTGCTTTTCCTTTGTGAAGTCACAGGGAAGTCTTTCATGAATGTTCTGCCATGTGTTCTCTGGTTGTTTTTTTTAGTGCCCATCTTCCCTTTGCCATACAAAAGCTGCTCCCTAGGACATTTTCCACAGCTCTCCCCCAGATATTGAATCCTTGCCCAGAAGAGAGCTAGAGGTTTCTGTGGAGTTTTCGATTTCTGAGTGAGCTGTGGAGGTGTTTGGGTGACATGGCATAGTGGCCCTATTTCCTTTTCTGTGTCCACCTTTCCAAAAAGTTTACAGAAGAGAATCTCTATCTCACTTGAGTATGGTGGTAGTTATAGGACTCTCAATGGGCACACCAAAATCCTCCTACAGTGAAGGGTGCTGTGTTGCCATTGTTCTGTTCTGTGGGTGGATGGGAGCGGGATGATATCAGAGAGGTATGCCATCATCACTGTGATTTGGTTGGTTGCTTGTATATATGGCTGGCAAGGATTATGTCAACAGCATGGAGCTCCGTGATTGGTGGGTGTGAGCAGTGTTGCTATGGTTTATACTAAATTTCTTTTCTCTGCTAAGAAATGAAAGGACTAGTAAATGAATGCTGTGACTAGGATTTAGTATTGAGTTGTAAATATCTTTAAATTCCTGTTTAGCTCCTAATAATTGTCCCACCCACAGAAGCGGTGGCCAGCGTCTTGGCCTAAGTGTGCTGGGAGCCAAGGGACGTGATAGACGCTCCGGCGGGCAGAGGCTGAGGCCGACGATGGCAGTGCCGCAGTTGTTGTCCATGGCCAGGAGCAGGTAGCTGGCCAAGCTGCGAGCCCACAGAAGCACTGCCCAGCGTCTCGGCCTCACTGTGCGGGAAGGCAAAGGACAGGCCGGACGCTCCAGTGGGCGGGAGGGTGAGGAGGCCGAGGCTGACCATGGTGTCCCTGCAGCAGGCATCGTCAGCTGTGGCCAAGTGCAGGTGGCCGAGCAGGCTGCAAGCAGACAGGGGCCAGTACCATGTTGGAGAAGGCAGCCAAGGAGGAGGGCGAGGCCACAATCTTTCTAGAGTTCGTTGTATGCCTTTTACAACGAGCTTTGCTTCTAGTCTATATAATAATTCTGTTTTGACGGTCGCACTCCCCTGAACATTCCACATGCTCCCAAATCAGTTGGCTCCCTGATCTGTCACTCAGAAGCTGTCCCTATTCGCTGGCTGCGTTGCCTGAGTCTCGCCTCCAATATTCTAAACAGTTTGCTGTTCTCCAGGAGTGTGGCAGTCCTTGACTCCTTACTCCTGGGAAAGCACCTCCCCCTTCTGTAGGCAGGGCCAGCAAACTTTGATCCCAGAGGGGAGGGGCTTATCCTCTGATCCCCAGTCTTACTGGCCCTGCCTTCTGAGCAGGATGTGCTGGCTGTGCTCTGAAGAGCACGAAGATCCCAGAAGACACCGGAAGGTCAGAAGAAGAAGCGGAGACCTAAAGGGCAATTAGAGAAGGTACTTACCTTCCAGCCCTAAAACATATTCGAGAGCTGCAGGCCTCGAATTAGAATGGATCCGGTTCCAGCAGTCATGGGAAGCTCCCAGGTGGTTGCGGCACCGAGAGGAACGCCTTGGACCCCACTGGGAAGGCGGTGGTAAACTGCTCTCCCCCCCCCATCCAGCCACCAGTGCAGCGGTTTTGGGGACAGATGCTCAGTGAAGAGCCTGGGGAGAGCAGAGGCAAGAGAGGAGGCTGAGGGTGGTGCAGAATCTCTGTCGCCGTCCCTTTCGGCATTGGAATGGAGCCCCCTCCTTGTTCCAGATCGTGGCGAGGAGGGACGTGTCTCCTGCGCAGTCTACCTGGTCGGCTGAACCACGGTATGACTGTATCCATTGAGAACTGGCAAGGTGTGGAGGGGGAGAGAGAAAGAGGATACCCCCCCTCCTCCAGTTTTCTTTTCCCCGCCCTTTACTCCTTTCCTCTGGATCTGGATGGGAGGTTCTTTAAAAAGACAAATTGCTTTTGGTCCATAGGTCAGGTCTCTAGCAGGGACATTTTACAGTCCTTATTGCTGGGCCTTCGGGAAAGGGAGCAACAATAGACAGCCTACTTCTTCCCCACCGGATTCAGCTGATGTGGGTGGGGTAGGGCTCCATTTTGGGGCTCTGTTAGGAGAGTGATGGTGGCTACTTTCACTTTCAGGTTCCCCTAAAATGGCTGAGAAGGCGGGAACATCTAGCTCCCAAGGCACAGAAAGTCTTAACCCTTCACAGACTACCAATATAGTCTCCCAAAATACTGAGCCCTCAGGAGAGGAAGCCCAGTCAAATTTCTCTCCTGGCTTAGAGAGGAAATGAGAAAGAATTCACTGGTCTAGGGCAACAGGCAGCTTCTTCATAGGCTACTGTCCTCTCTGCTAAAAGAGACAGGAGTCTCAGTACAGAGGGCAGCCCTCCTAAAAATACTGAGCCCTCAGGAGAGGAAGCCCAGTCAAATTTCTCTCCTGGCTTAGAGAGGAAATGAGAAAGAATTCACTGGTCTAGGGCAACAGGCAGCTTCTTCATAGGCTACTGTCCTCTCTAGCACTAGAGTTTACATACACTCCAAAGATACAGGAAGACAAGGAGGATCCTGGGTTCTTTCCTGTAGGCTTTGACAAAGCCATTCCCAAGTGTGCTGCTTCCTGTGGCATTATATAATATCATGGCAGAATGGGAAC
>NW_015163620.1:678731-678849 GCF_001447785.1 Gekko japonicus
TCCCGGGGACGCTGATGGACTCCCCCAAAAGACAAGGGAGTTGCAAAGGCACTGCGTAGAGTTTTTTTGAGGCACCTGCCATCTCCCTTAGAGTATCAGCTATGGGATCCCTGTTTGC
>NW_015163620.1:679598-681842 GCF_001447785.1 Gekko japonicus
AATGTTGAGGTCCATCTTTTTCCTCCATACATGCTCTATACATAGACCTGGTGGAAGCCTATCTGCACATCCTGACAAGGGATAATCACAGGAAATTTCTAAGGTTCACATATCACAGCAAACATTTCCAATATTGAGCCTCGCCCTCTGAACTCAAGTCCTCGCCTCAGATATTCTCCAAGGTCCTGGGGACACTAGTGGCCTTCCTAAGTCTGAGAGGAGTGGTCCTGTTTTCCTTACTTGGAAGACGTTTTGATCCAGGCAGACTCCAGTCACCAGGACTTGCCCTCTGGACTCAAGTCCTTGCCTCAGATATTCTCCAAGATCCTGGAGACACTAGTGGCCTTCCTAAGTCTGAGAGGAGTGGTCCTGTTTTCCTTACTTGGAAGACGTTTTGATCCAGGCAGACTCCAGTCACCAGGCGAGCCTACACTTGGACTTTATAATCCAAGTATTTAGTGTTTTTTCATGTCAGCCACATGACCACGGAAACATCTTCGGACAGCGCTGGCTCTTCGGCTTTGAAACGGAGATGAGCACCGCAACCCTAGAGTCAGATTCGACTGGCTTTCGAGCAAGGGAACCTTTACCTTTACCTTACTACAGGGACATAGTTGTGCTATTAACAGGGAGAAGAGGACCCTGGAGCCAACTCAAGTAATTACACACTTGGGAGTGTGGATAGACACAAGACAGGACAGGGCTCTTCTGTTCCAGGAGCAGTTAGTAAAATTTCTCACTTATCTTTCATCAGGTCCTGAACATTTAGACACTGGAGGTGATGACCCTAGCATGTCTCCTGGGCATGATGGTGTTGTGCCAAGATCTACTACTGTGGCCTAGAGTTCATATGAGACCCCTGCAGCACTTTCTTTATTCACTACCAGAAGGAAATAGACTACAAGATAGTGAAGAAGATAGAGTTACCACAATCTTTGTGGACAGAGTTACAGTAGTGGCTCGTTCTGACTCTGTTCTCAGAAGGGATACTTCTAAGTGAACCCCATGGGACACATGGTTAAGACACCTGGTCAAAGCGGGAAACATCCAAGAGCATCAACTTCCTGGAACTTGGGACCATAAAGTTGATCCTGGCTCGCCTGCAGACGCAACTGGTAGGCAGTCATGTTCTGATTCAAATGGATAACATGATGACGAAAGTCTATATTAACAGATAGGGAGACATGCAATCCCAACGGCTATGCCGGGAAGCAATGCAAGTGATGCAATGGGAAGAGGAGCATGCGCTGTCCTTAAAGGCCACACATATGGCAGGAGGAGAGTTAACAGAGGGACGCCTTCCAACAGATCAGCGAAAGATTTGGAAGGCAGAGGTGGATCCTTTCACGTAGAGACAGACCATCAAGTAAAAAAAATAAAAGGTTTACGTCCAAAACTCACATGAAAGGGGCACTAGGAATGGAACTCTACTCTATGTCTTGTCGCGCCTGACTCTAATTCCCAGAGTGGTACAGCAGGCAATAGATTAAAGAGCAGATGTGATTCTGATGGCACCCTTTTGCCCACGGAGGGCGTGGTTCCAGGACCTCATGAGCCTATCCAGACAGGATCTATGGCAGCTGCCTCTCAGACGGGACCTTCTATCTCAGGAGATGACGGTTCATCTGCAACTGGACATGCTACAACTCACAGCGTGGAGGTTGAGAGGAGACAGTTAGCCTCTCTAGGATATGAGACAGAGGTGGTTTCCACGCTCCAGATGCGGGCGCAGATGGGAATGGCTTTTCTCCAACAGGGTCCGAGTAAAGGATTGAGTACTGGTTCTCTAAGGCGACAGGTAATGGCCCTTTCCATGGTTGGAGGGACTAGGAAAGGTAGGTTTTTCCCCATCACCCACACATATGGTGGTTTTTGAGGGGGGCCTCCCTCCTCAATCCACCACAGGTGCATAGGTTCTCCGCATGGAATTTAAATGCAATGCTACGAGCACTATGCAAGGAGCCGTTTGAACCATGGCATCATGTCCCATGAAAGATATTACTCTGAAAACAATTTCTTAGTGGGGATCACTTCAGCACGTAGGTTTTTGGGGCTGAGAGCTTTGTCGGTACACACAGATTTATGTACCTTCTACAACGACAGGGTCGTCCTCAGACCAGCCCCAGCGTTCATCCCCAAAGTTAACTCCTGGTTCCATAGATAGGAAGATATGGTACTTCCCTCCTTTTCTTCAAACCCTGGCCATGAGATGGTGACAGTCTGGCATCATCTAGACGTGCGTAG
>NW_015163620.1:682327-685904 GCF_001447785.1 Gekko japonicus
TGGAGGTGGCTTTCGGTATGACTGGGGATCAGAGGATAAGCCTCTCCCCTCTGGGATCAAAGTTTGCCGGCCCTGCCTACGGAAGGGGGAGGTGCTTTTCCAGGAGTAAGGAGTCAAGGACTGCCCCACTCTGGACCACCAAGAAGGAAGCTTCACGGTAAGTGAATACATATCTTCCATTCCTCTCCCCCCAGTAGCCAGTCAGAACAGAGAGGTCATTTGTATATACAGCCTGATTGGCCTTTGCCTCTAACGTACTAAACAGTTTGTTGTTGCTGTTGGGAGTCACTGAATGTGTCCTGAGGTAAAATACACATCCCACTTTCCCCTTAAACAGTCACTGGAGTTGCCAAAATACATATCCCAATCTTCCTTTAAATGGTCACTGGAGTTGCCAGTCTCCCTGTGTGGCCTGGAGATCTCCCAGAAATCACCGTGTTCCCCAGCCACAGCACATCATTTCCCCTACAGAAAATTTCCCAGCTATTACAATGGCTGCTTTGGGCAGTGGACTCTGGCATTATACCCTGCTGAAGTCCCTCTGCACCCCAAACCCTGCCCTCCCCAGGCTCTACCCCTCAAATCTACAGGTCTGGCCCTCCTCTTAGTATTGCCAGCCTCCAGGCAGCACCTGGAGATATCCAAGATCAGTTGTCCTGGAGCAAATGGCTGCTTTGGGCAATGGACTCTCTGGAATTATACCCTGCTGAGGTCCCTCTGCACCCAAACCCTGCCCTCCCCAGGCTCTACCCCTCAAATCTACAGGTCTGGCCCTCCTCTTAGTATTGCCAGCCTCAAGGCAGCACCTGGAGATATCCAAGTTCAGTTCTCCTGGACAAAATGGCTGCTTTGGGCAATGCACTCTATGGCATTATACCCTACTGAGGTCCCTCCGCACCCCAAACCCTGCCCTCCCCAGCATCTACCCCTCAAATCTACAGGTATTTCCCAACCCAGAGTTGGCAACCCTGTAACTGGCTATGGAATTGCTTTCCAGACCCTTGGAACCCAAAAGACATGGCATAGGAGGAGGTGCTTTTCTACCTTAGCTACCACTGCATAACCCCAAATCAACATAAGTCAGGGGTGGAGGGAACCATACCTGTTACCATGAGGCTGTCCTCCCATACTACCCACTTGGGGCAGCAAAATAACTTGAGACAGCCCTGCCATAGCTAAGCAGAAGTAAATAAACATGGCTTGCCTCCCTCTATTTTCCCTTTCCCTCTGCCGCCCCACCAGCCACAGCCGGGACACTCACCTGGAGCTTCCTTCTGGAGCTCATTGTATTTCTTCCCACAATGGGCCTTACTCCTAGTTCCATATACAATTAATTTTAAAAGTGTGAATCCAAAATAATAAAAATATGCTCCCTAAAATATACATAGACCGTATTCATCACATAGCTTCCTGCCAGTACAAATCCTCATTGAGTCACTTGAGGGCCACTAAAGCCTTTTTTATTTTTACCCTTACTTTCTCTAAGTACCCAAAGCAGTTGCTTTTGATAATAGTGATATTCAAAAAAAAAAAAAAGCCTGATCAGTGGTGCTTGAATTTTCTAACATCACTTTTATACTCAAATATGTGAGTCTTGAGAGCTCTGATAGTAATCCCAATATACATCAGCAAGCAAAATGCTGTTATCATTAGACATAACCCCTTCAGTATTATCTCTTCCAACCCCCCAAACCCCATTTGTAACACACTGTGTTATCCCAAGAATTTACAAATGTCTTAATTGTGCAACAATTAACACATAATCTGCCATCAGGAAATTGCCCCTAACAGCTTGTCTGTTTAAAGTGTTTTGAATCTGTTTGTCACAGTTCACTATCTGTACTGCTTCTGCTCCTACACAGTCAGTAGTATTCATCAGTCAGCGGCACACACCATGTTAGCACAGGCTCAGAATATACTGTATCAAACTACAGTACTCATATCACAAAACCAATGCAGGCAACGTATTTGAATCCAGTCTTCCATGTTGGAATAAGGCATATACAGACAGTCTGAGGAGTGAGCCAGGCAGAACTGCAAAACTAGAGAGACTCATCTTCTCTTCAAGCCCCAGAAGACTTGAGACAATCAAGGAAATCATCTTCTTTTGTCAATTGGTTTTGTCAACTGGGCAGATGGCAGATGGAAAGAGCACCAGGAACTGCCATGGGCAAACAGTGTGAGAACACATGCAAACAAAACATTTACAAACAATTTGGAACAATATTAAGAGCTTTGATAAAAAGCACACTTTTTTGAATTTTTGTTTATGTTATTCACAGGGGTCATTTCGTAGAAAAAGAGGTGCAAGAGCTCATTAGCATAACTTATTTGCATACACCACACCCCCTGACATCACTGGAAGTGTGTCAGAAGGCAATACCCACCACTCAGGCTCCACCCCAAAAATCTCCAAGTATTTCCCAAGTCGGAGCTGGTGAGCCTACCTGGAGAAAAACTGCTTCAAAAGCACAAAGAAAATTTGTGGCAGGGGATGAGCTTTTGTGAGCCACTGCTGTCTTCTACAGATACTTCATAGCTGAAGAAGTGATCAGTGACCCAGTTATGAACAGAGGCTACAGTTCCCACATTTGCAGAAGTCTACAGATATGGGCAACATCCTCCTCACTTGCCACCTACATGTAATGGTTGATAACTCTGTTTCAATGTATCTGAAAAAGAGTGCATGAACATGAAAGCTTATACCCAGAATTAAACTTTGTTGGTCTTAAATGTGCTACTGGACACAAACTTTGTTCTATTTCTTCAGACCAACATGGCTACCCACCTGAATCTATACAAACCTGAATTATTCAAGAGGACTCTTCTACACAGGCAATACGGTTACAAAAGACTTCACAAAGTTACTTGAAAAGATTATTAGGGTAGACCCAACATCTTCTGTCCACACATGGGTAGGGTAGCAGCTCAATGTTTCATTAGCAGTGGTACTTAAGAATATCTGTTCCAATGCAACAGAACAAAGTTTGAGTTCAGTTGCACCTTTAAGACCAACAAAGTTTATTCACATGAAAGCTTAGACCCAGAATTAAACTCTGTTGGTCTTAAAGGTGCCACTGGACTCAAGCTTTATTTGGCACATTTTGTGTTTATTGACTTTTAACCTTTATTCAAGCTGGTTATAGGTAAGATTGGTATATAGACCTTCTACTTTAAAGCAGTGACAAAGGAGCTATGGAAAGGAGGGGAAGCAGGTGATCTATATGAAACAAAAGGCTAGCACAAAAGGAAACAGCAGAGCAATACTGACAACCAACTCTTGAGTCAAAATATAGCTAAACAAATGAACCCAGTCACAATTGCAGAAGTTTTTAGACAGAGGGAAACTGAAGGAGAGCCTCTTAAGAAAAATATATAGATGTGATTGTCTGCAAACAGCTAACAGTTTGGTGTAGTGGTTAAGTGCGCAGACTCTAATCTGGGAGAACCGGTGTAACAGGCCGGATTAACCCCCCGGCCAGAGTAACCCCGGGGTTATTCTGGCCTAGCCTAGAATAACCCCGGAGGGGTTATTGAGGGGTTATTCTGGCCTGGCCTAGAGTAACCCCGGGTTAAT
>NW_015163620.1:688133-696809 GCF_001447785.1 Gekko japonicus
CTCTGGCCGGGGGGGGGTGAATCTGGCCTGTTACAGCCGGCCAGATTAACCTGGGGTTACTCTAGCCTAGGCCAGAATAACCCCTCTGGGGGGTTAATCCGGCCAGTTACACCGGGTTTGATTCCCCACTCCTCCACTTGCACAGCTGTTCTTGAAAAAAGAGAAGTTTCTGTCAGAGCTCTCTCAGCCTCACCTACCCCACAGGGTATCTGTTGTGGGGAGGGGAAGGGAAAGGAGTTTGTAAGCTGCTCTGAGACACCTTTGGGTAGTGAAGGCCAGGATATAAATCCAATCTCTTCTTCTTCTTCTAACACAAAACTAAGTGCTTTTGCACCAAGGGACCACATCAATTTCATAGAAAAGGGCTGAACCTACACACACCCATTCCCCTCCGGGGGCCAGGGGGGACCTGGCAACCCTAGCCTACCTCGCAGGGCGGTTGCAAGGAGCTGGGTGCACTTGAGCCAGCCTGTCCATCCTCTTCTCCCCACCTAGCCTACCTGGTGGGGCTGTTATTGCATGCCTAGGCTCCCTCTCCTGCTCCCGCTCCCCTCCCACACCTGGCAGGGCCTTGGCAGTTTGGGCAGCCATGGCGCAGGCCTCACACTTGGCCTCGGGGAGGTGGTCAAGGAGGGAGGCACGGAGGACGCACAGGGCCTCAGGCAGGTAGGGGGCCAGGGTGGCATCAGGGCAGAGGTGCAGGAGGAGGCCAAGGAGGTGCAGGAGGCCAAGGCGGAGCTCCTCACAGGCCTTGCAGGAGTCGCCAGCAGCAGCGGGGCCTGCCTCACAGAGGTGCTGCACCAGGGCTGGCATGAGGACGGGCAGCGCCTGGGTGGGCTGGGTGCCACGACCCAGGCAGTGGTGGAGCAGTTCAAGGGCCAGCTTGTGGCAGTGCTCCGCCAGGTCGACCAGCAGGCAGCACATAAGCAGGCGCAGCAACTGCTAGGCGAAGACCTCCTGCAGAAACGTGCTTTACGGCAAGGCCGGCAAGCAGAGGAAAGTGTGTGGCCACTCATTGCCATAGAGATGGGTTTAAGATCTGCCTGTGCGGAAGGGGCAGCTTAAAAAATTAGCAACATCTCCTCCTCCTCCCGCCCCCAGATGAAAGCGGCACCATGCCGGCTCATTCCGGTTTGAAATGACCCCTGGTTATTGATGATAACATGATGACCTTGTTGGATCAGATCAGTTGTCAATTTAGCATCCTGGTTCCCATAGCAGGGAAACATATGACCCTGATGACCGAGTGCCTACAAGCAGGGGCACAGAGCTTTTTCTTGTTACTCCCCAGGGTTGAAAATAACTCCCCAGGGTTGTTTTTACTGAATATAGCACCAGAGAAATACAAAAAACAAGACTTTTAGCTCATTATACATATCATGTCAGATTATTACATGCTAAACACTGGAGAAAAAGGGAAAGTCCTTTACTTTTATCTCATTATACATATCGTGACAGATTATTACATGCTTAACACTGGGGGGAAAGGGAAATTCCTTTAAAGGAAGAAGTTAAAAATAAAATACTGAAAATAGCAGAGATGAATAATCAAACTTCAATCTTGCGAGGAAACAACAAAGAAGATTTTGAGGACACATGGTCAAGATTTTATAAATGGATAGAAGAGCATATCATATAAAATTCCTAGACCTATAAGAGAAATAAATGAAATAAGAACTATATATTTAACTGTGAGCAAAAGATACATATTAAAATTATAAGGTGGAAAAAAGAAATGAATTATTTGGTTATAGTATGAGGTCAATGACTATGTAAAAAAAGATACTAATGAATCTTCTCCCAATGTGTATTTATGTATGTTTTTATTGTTTGTGTTCCACTTATTTAAAAAATCAAAAAAGAAAAAAGAAAATAAGCTGGTGTGGGTTGATATTGAGTACCGTTATGAAAATGTCTAAAGTGGTACTTCCCATCTTCTGAGTCAAGCCCTCCCCAAACAGACAGTACTAATAACAATTGTTATTGGGTGTGTGTGTATTTTTTCATTTGTGTGTGTGTGTGCGTGTCTGCCTGTGCCTGTGCCTGGAAGTCATGGTGACCTCTGGTGACCTCTGGCAACTCCTAATGGGGCACAGAGGACATTCTGAGAAGTGGACTGATAACCTACCTCTGACTCCTGGCCCTGGTATTCTTTGGAGGTCTTCCATCCAAATACTTGCCAGGATCGGCCTTACTTATCTTCCAAGATCTGAAAAGATTGGGCTTGCCTGGGCTATCGAGATCTCGGCACAATGGGTTAATAGTTTTTGATAAATATATCCACCATGAATCCCTGTCAAAATCAATTGCTGTCCTAATGACCACCACACAATCAAATTATGATTGAATCAGACATCAAATTGTGATTTGAGCATATTCTTGTGTTGCAACAGATACATATTTGAATTTGACTGGTTCGAATTTTAAGTTAAGGCAGTGGAGCGTGTGTTGCTCACCTTATATTACCTATTTTAAAGAAAAGCTTGTTCTTTAAATTTGTCCTCCAAGATTACTAGGCAAATATGTCTGTTTCAATAATGCCTGCAGTACAAAGAATAATGACACATAAACAAATCATTCTAAGGCTGCAGTAGTATGCACATTTACTGGGAAGTAAATTCCATTGGGCTGCTCAGTAGGACATACTTCTGAGTAAACAAGAGTCCAGCCAAAAGTGATGTACTTTTAAGCCCTATTAGTTTCCATGCTAGAGTTGGGTACATGCTTAAATCATCTTAAATCAAAGTGCTTAAGGTTGACTGAATCATTCCCTTTGTGATAACTGCAGAGCGAGTTGCCTTGTTTAAAGGAGGGTAGCTAAATAGCCCCTCCTGGAAATCCATTGCCATCAAAATCAGCGGAAGAATTTGCTTAAGATATGCAATGAGATATGAAGCACTGCTACATTTTTCTGGAAGCTGTCAGAACACACAGGCAGCCTATTTTTTTTCCAGGCAGGGTAAATGTATACGAAATGAGAGCTTTTATTGTATCTGGTTACATATAGAGGGCAGAGGCAGCTAGATAAGTGACATTTTGGTATCTACATTCATTCATTCCATCATAGTATTTAATTGCCTATTCATGTGAGACAATAATCCTTCTGTATTCCTTGGGCATTGTTTAGAAGGCTATTTTCTCATGCTTTTGTACCCACGGCATATTTCCCAAGCACAGGTAAATATTTTAACCTTTCATTTTATTACACTAAGTTCTAATCCGTATTCAAAGAAGAGTAATTTCATACCAATGCCTGTCTTTTACAACTACATTCTAGTGCTATGGTTTGCAATGTGTGCATAATGTGTGCACACATGGACAGACATATACCATATTCTACAATAAATTAAGACTTGTAGTCGTAGTCTAACATCTGTCTCTTAATGTGAACTGTGATCAGTTTATGATGCTGTCTTCAGAAGAAATAATATATTTGGAGGTTTGAAAAATTTGGCATGAATCATCACTGGGAGTTATACAACTGACAAAGTGTGGTACATTCCAAGAGTGTAAATATAGATGTGTCCTATAATAGAGTGCATGATAATTCAGCTTCCTGAAAGTGATAGCTGTAGAATGTGAGGTGCTGTGGTCTTCTAATTCAACACAAGGGAACCGTGTAGTTGCTTTTTCTCAGACTTAACACAAATTAAAAATATGTCCTTACCAACACAAACTATTTTTTTGTAAATCCTCATTTAATAGTTGTGAGCCTGATATAGAAGCCCCACATGGGCCAGTGGTGTTCATTGCATCCTAAGTAATGCTTTTTCGGCGGAAAAATCATGATTCCCCCCTCCAACCCCCCCCTTAACTGTAAATCAGTAAAATCAATGGAGTTATACTATATTACTTCACTTCCTGATCTGAGCATATGGCTTTTATCCTTTTTTTCCTTTGTTTTATAGAGAAATGCAAATGTTTTAGAATGGCTGTGTCTCTTTGGTCTGTATTAACTAGGCACCCCCTACTGGAAGAAGAGGTTTTGCTCAGGGGCACAAATGCAACAGTTGCCGATATAAGCACTGATAAAGTTTTATAATATTCTTGTACATTTTCAAACTGTTGCATGTCTAATGAACAAACAAGCTCTTGCAAAGTGTATTTGCAACATGAAAATATCAGTCTATAGGCAGTGAAATAAGTATGTGTTCGAACTGCATTTATATGATGTGCATTTTATAGTTCCAGATTAGGTTTATGTCTGTTCCCTGTGATAATCTCGTGATATACCATCTCACATTAAGCAATGATTGGATGCCTGGAGGAAGATTAATGCAGCTGATGACAACTTCTTAAACAACAACCCAAGAGGCGGGCAAAATAATTTCCCTACTAATGAGAATGGCAATCCCATAGCTCCTTAACAGCTAACAAATTTAGCATGGCACAATCTTCTGTGGGAGAGCCCACTTCACTAGATGCTGTGTCTGACATATGAAAAACTTATGTCACAATCAATTTGTGAAGCTTTTTCTCCTATTATGATGAACACCACTACTCTTATGGTGCTTGTTCCCAGACAGGACAGTATCAAGGTACATAAATGGGTTGTAGTGTAACTAACAAGGGCAACTATTAAAGTGTTTTGAATTGATTAATCATCTGCCTTTAAATTGTTCAATCAATTAATTCCTTTTTTGTTTGCATTTAACTATGAATAAATATTAGTAAACCTCAATATTGCTGCCTTTTTGAGATGTTGAAAGAAAAGAGAAGTAATTTACAGTTTCATAACTCACAGTGCTGTCCCACTCATAATCCCACTCAAGTCTGTATAATGGGGCTTACTCTTAGTTAGTGTTCTTTGGACTGCATTGACCAGCAATTCTTCCCCATTAGAAGGGAAGTCCATCTTTCATATGTACTTTCTTTTCTTTTTTTAATTACAGGAACATACTTGTAATAAAATAGCCTCCACAAACAAGCAAGTATATACTCAATCTTCAGCCCCTTCAATTAAAAAAACCCAACATTCCCATTAATTAAAACTGCCAAAAGTTAATTAGTTGACCAATCACACTGATTAAAAATTATAGTCTCTGTTTTTAAAATGACCTATTTAAATGCTCAGTTGTTCTCTACTGTTTATAATTTGTGTTAGCTTTATAATCTCATTTTCCCCCTTCACATTTTTATTGGCATCATGTCAGTGTATTTTAATAACACATTTTGGAGATACTGTCAAGCTCGCCTCTTCGTTGAAAAGAACTATCAGCCCAATGTGGCAGCAAAAGGATTAGCTCAACAGAAGTCAGATGTGAACTGGCTGGTACAGAGGATTAGAGCAATGTTCTTACATGTCATAAGACATTTTACTGGTAGAATTAAGTCTACTTTGGAGCAGAATCCAACCAATCACCTGGTCCTTGTAATGATAGTAATGGTATGTCCAAAGAGAAAGAAAGCTAGCTTGTTCTCTGCAGATTAAGGTTTACTTTAAGCCAGAAACCCTAGAGAAAGAAAAACGCTCCCTCTCTTTTTACTGCTCTAACTTTCGTTGGATCCTAAAAATGCCAGTAAGATATTCTTTGGGCATGCATTTTGTACAAATACTCTTTTAATCCTCTTGGTATGAGACAGCTAAAATGCATATTTCCCCCTGTAATTTCATTGAAAATCCTTTTAAGCTTTCAAGAAATTTAATTTGTTATATTTAAATGGTAGCAATTTGGCTGTCATTCATATGTGAATTTACCTAGCTGTTGATAACATACAATTTTATAAAAAACGGAAAAAAACACCACCACCCCCTTTGTGACTATTTATTCCCTGTACCTAGAGGAGCCTTTAAAACACGAAGAACCTCTGCTTGCAGGTAGTACACAAGTTTACTATAACAATATATTAGTAAATCAGTCTCTTTATCAGGGCATGTGTTACACTCCAATCTGGGAGGAGGGCAGGAAATATAGTAAACATCGACTTTTGCTCTTTAAAATACACCAAACTACAACATCTGCAGAACTAAAATCACTTCAGTAATGGAGTCTGCTTCTCTGTGGCTGCGGTCACACGGAGCATTAGGCACGCTAGAGAAACGGAAGATAGGCGGATTTTCCGGGCGCGATCTCACCGCCACATCTGGGAAGCGTAGAGCTCCCGTGCCTCACCCGAGGCTTCACTCCGAAGATGCGCTGTAAAAAACTAGTACCTCCGAGGTACTAGTTTCCGGAAACCGCGGGGCAAGGGCGGGCGTCTGATCGCGTTTCCGGTGGTAGTTCTGGCGCCCACCCATGTCCCCTCGCAAAAAGGTTTTTTCCCCCCAAGTCTCCACGGATGCGCACAAGCACCCAACAGAGCATGCGCACACTTTAGTTTAAAAAACCCCACAACCCGTTTGCCCCATGGCCCCGCTTCTTTGCAGCGCCGTAGAATTGTCCTGTGATCGGCACCTCCCCCCTAACCACGGGATCTCCATGGGACCTCTACGGGATGTCTGCTCGTGCAACCACGCATTATTTCGCCCCGGGGCAAACAGCCACGCTCCCCCCCCCGCATTTTCTGGCCCGTGTGACCGGAGCCTCTTGTCTTTTTCCAAAGTGCCAGTTGGTTCTGTCTTAAAGAGGCAGCAGCATATAAACAATAAAACATAAACCTTAAAGCATCTATAGCTGCCTTTCACACATATGTGTGAACAGCATCCCCTACATGTAAAATCATAGGGTGTGATCACACTGGTAGCTTGGCACGATATGGCACTGCCTTTAATTGTACCAGTTTAAAACGTTGCGAGACATATCATCCAGACAGCACACCCTGCTGCAGGTTACCCACATGGCTATCCTGTGGTCAAGCATCCACATTACTGCAGCGCCTCAGCCACGAAATCTGCTACCTGGTCATTTTTATAAAAATGAGGTGGGTACGTGTGCATATGCGCATATAGAAAAAAACTCCAAAAAAACCCACCCCACCCCAGGCCAAAAAAGGATCTGCAGATTCAGACTGCCAATCTGTTCTGCGTGTGTTCCCTGCATTCAGACATTCGGCCACGTGCAATGAATATGCAGGGAACCGAAAACACCACTTGTGTTGTGGTGCCTTTTTAACCCATCTCCAAGTCATCCTACGATGGGATGAGTATGCTTGGGGAACACCTGACTGATATGGCTGTGTGACTGCACCCATTTAATCCCGAGGGGAGGGGTGGCCATGTTAGGCCAAACTGCTTGTGTGATCACATCCACAGAATCACGGAGTTGGAAGGGGCCATACAAGCCACCTAGTCCAACCCCCTGCTCAATGCAGGATTAGCCTAGAGCATCCCTGACAAGTGCTTGCCCAACCACTGCTTAAAGATTGCCAGTGAGGAGGAGCTCACCACCTCCCTAGGCAGCTGATTCCACTGTTGCACAACTCTTACTGTAAAAAGGTTTTTCCTAATATCCAGCTGGTACCTTCCTGCCCTTAATTTAAACCCATTATTGCAAGTCCTATCCTCTTCTGCCAACAGGAACAGTTCCCTGCCCTCCTCTAAGTGACAGCCTTTCAAATAAGAGCAATCATGTCCTCCCTCAATCTCCTTGTCTCCAGACTCAACATTCCCAAGTCCCTCAGCCTTTCCTCATAGATCTTGGTCTCCAGGCACCCAATCATCCTCATCAGTCTCCTCTGCACCCACTCCATTCTATCCACAGCCTTGTTGAAGTGTGGATGTGTAGAATGTGGATCTGGGGTAAAAATGAGTTTTTGAGTCCATTGCATACACAGTTCCCAGTCTCATGCAATAAATCTCCCACGGAAGGAAAGATGGAAGGGAGACAGATGCCTAAGCAGAAAGTAACGTTATTGACATAACCAAGATATAGATTAGAAAAAGGAGATACAAAATAATATCAGTACGAAACAGCAAGACTAACTACTCAATGACAACAATGCAGTTGTAATAAGGTCATCCAATAAAAGCTATTTACTTTTAAACAATCCTAGTTTTCAGTTGTATTACTTCAAGCTAGTGCCCAATTAAAGTTAGTTAAATTCTGTTCCTTCCACATGGCTAGTCCAGAAAACCAACCTGGACAGATGACAGGTTGCCCCAAAACAGAGAGAGAGAGAGAGAGAAAGAGAGAGAGAGAGAAAGAGATTCTTCTAATAAGCTTAAAGGTAAAGGTAAAGGTTCCCTTGCTCGAAAGCCAGTCGAATCTGACTCTAGGGTTGAGGTGCTTATCTCCATTTCAAAGTCAAAGAGACAGCACGGAACGCTGTTACCTTCCCACCGAAGTGGTACCTATTTATCTACTTGCAATTTCTTGCTTTTGAACTGCTAGGTTGGCAGAAGCTGGAACTAGAGACGGGAGCTCACTCCGTCATGTGGCACACTCGGGTCTTGAACTGCTGAACTACCGACCTTCCACAGCCTGCAATTCAGCGTCTTAACCATTTGAGCCACCGCAGCTCCTTCTAACAAGCTTGCTCTGCCATTTATTGTGAGACCTGATCTCTCTCTCTCTCACACTCACACACACACGTTAGAAAAGAAAGGGGGGCAGAAAAATGATGCATCTGGAATAATGGGAAATTATTTTGGCTTATTCTGAAAAATTAAAAAAAAAAGATTGTTTCTTTTTGCCTACCTGGGATTTTCTTTAAAAAAGACCCTGGTTAGGAATTACAACACTTGGATTGGATTCCATGGAAGTAGATGGCTAAGTATTTAAAAATACATTTATAGTT
>NW_015163620.1:696874-701611 GCF_001447785.1 Gekko japonicus
AAGGGAGCAAGAGTCCAGTAGCACCTTAATGACTAGCAAAATTTGTGACAGGGAGTTGCTGCTCACTTCTTCAGATACAGCTAGAATGTGAGTCCATTGGTTCTTATATCTTAGAGAGTGAAGTGAATTCAGATGCCAAATAACAATAGCGGCCATTGGTAATGAGAGAAGAAAGTTAGGTCTCAATTCAGCCCAGGAGGATGTATTGAGCTTCCTTATCAGTTGCAATTCATCAGTCTCTCTTTCTAATCTTCCTCTGAATTTCCTTTGTATGAGAACTACTACTCTTAGGTCACCAACTGAAAGCCCTGGAAGGTTAAAATATCCCCCCACTGGTTTTTGAATGCTGTGGTTTCTTATAACTGTAGAAACTGTAAGAGTCCAGTAGCAAAATTTGTGGCAAGGTATGCGCTTTTGTGAGTCACTGCTCACTTTTTCAGACTTATGTCCATTTATTATTTGCATCCTCATGGACTGAATCCTCCTGAACCAAACTGAGACCTAGGTTTCTCTGTCTCATTACCAGTATGATATCTCCATGCCTACTACCCTTCTGCATATCACACCTAATCCAATCAAGCCTTTTGCCATTCAGCATCTGAAATCATATTTATAAAGTTTATATCTCTGGTAACTCATGTTGCATTTTATGGCACACATGGTCCAGCCCAGCAAAGTGATATTTATGTCAGTTCTGGCCCTCGTAACAAATGAGTTCGACACCTCTGATCTAAAGATTTTATGACTGTACTTAAAAGGAGAGGATAGACTACATTCCAGGTCTCCTGTATCAGATAAGGATCTTCACTAAGAAGGTAGGCATGGGAAGCTTTTAAAAAGCTGGCTCTTTTTCTCTTTTAGGCTACAAATAGCAATAGCAGTATATACGAGCAAATAGACTAGTGAGTGAACAATGTGTATGTGTGTTTTAGTCTTTTTTTGAGGAATTCTTTTTAAGCCTGTTTTCAAGTTGTATGCCTCATCAGAAAGATTATCGCCATATTTCTAGGTAGCTCATCACCCTCATCACCTTAGTAAAATATAAAGGTTAACCCATGACTCTCAACTACAGTGTGACTCTCCATTGGTAGAATCACTGAAATGCTTTACTGCGGGGGGGGGGGGACCCCTGTAAATGGGAAAACAACAAGGATTTTGTCCATGCAGGTGTTGCAGCTGCTTGATTCTTTACTTCAGGATTGTTCATTATTGGGGAACTCTACTTCATTTTAAGATTAATTCAGATAGGGGAACAAAATTATCCCTGTCGCAGCAGATGACATTAAGAGAGGTGTGCAAGGGTTGCATTTGACTCACTATGAACCGAATCTATTTAAATGCCACATAGGAAGAACAGTTCTGGTTTAAATTAATCTGTTCACTTTTCTAACAGATGGGTTTAGAGAGACGGAAGCCCCTTCTCTCCAGTTTAGTGGCTTTTGAAAAGTAGCTTTTAAATGCAAGCCATGCACCACTATTTTATCTAGCTCACCCAATTAAACTTCAGATCACTTATTCTGCTGTAGTCCCAATGCAATCAATTGTTATTTTTTTCCACACAAACCTGTAAAACCCAAGAGAACTCACAGTACTGTGAATAGATAGTTTTGATTATAGAACATGGGAATTTCATAAGGAAAAATCCACTCATCCTCCACATCAAGACAAAAGAGGCAGCGTCTCCAACCCTTCAAAGACTTAAGATATCCACAGTTAACACACATTATGCTCTCTATACTGCAGCAGATGCAACTTTGATAAACATTTTAACAGTTACAAACCTGGTTCTGGTCACATGATCAGAAAAGAGCTGTTCTTCACCACAAAGAATATTATATGAGTCCTTCAGAGGTGTCAAAATGGAAGTGCTTTCCACACTGAGGTGCTTCCAGATAATTACACTATAATGGATATCTGTTGGTTAGAAACCTAAAAATCACATTGTACTGAGTACGGTACTAAAGCTAATCCTGTTGCCCAGTCCCCCAAAATACCAAAAGACCAATCAATACGTTTATTCTGCAACACAGCCCTAAAGTGCTGCTGGACATGAGACTTGAACCCTTGTTTGAGAGGGAGGGACCATGAGTTATCCCTGGGAGTGTTCTTTCCTAGTCAAGTATGTGTTTAGACTGCCCACCTGCAGAAAGGAAGGTTTAAAAAAGGATTCACATCTGCACTTGTAAGAATTTTTGAAGTCTTGTTCTCATAGTGTTCCAAATGGTACACTGCAGTCCTTCATACTACTATGCTGCCTTTGTTCTTTCCTTTCCATGTTCCTGTTTATATGTGGGGTGCTTGTGCATGTGTGCAGGTGATGAAGTATGGTGACATCATGGAACTGTGTCAACATCACTGTCAGTGGATTGGCTCTCTCCATGTATGGCTGACTTGAGCACATCATTAACATGCTGATCCATGATTGTTGCCATGGATTCTAGAGCTGCTGCTCTTAGTTGCTTAAAGTGATAACTTTTCTGTTGTTTCTCAGCTGGGAGAATATTGTACATGGGTGTCAACAGTTCACCTGTTTGGCAGGACTTTAGGATTAGGCTGCCAGAGGGACCCCTTTACTCTTAGTGTGGACAGAAACACTTTTCAGCCTTCATATTCCTAGCACTGTGACTGTACATACAGAATGAGCATGCCACACACAATCCTTCTAATATGTGCAACTGCCATTTCTTTTGAAAAGGAAACACATGAAGATATATATACACACGCACACCAAAGTTAGAATATATGTGCGTTGCCACTTCCAGAAGAAATGGTGATTGTGTGTATTGGGTGGATTGTGTGTAGTGCATTTGTCTCATGAGTGTGGTCAAATGTAACAATTGAAAAGTGCTTAGGAAATTGAGCAACAAATCAGTAACCCCTTGGTCTGAATCTCATCTCTGCCATGAACTCACTAGGTGGCCTTAAACAAGCTACACTCTGCCACAAACCCCATCTGCAATACAGGAATAATAATACTGATCTACTTGACGGGTTTGTTATAAGGATTACAACAAAATGTATGCTAAGCACTTTGTGACATTTTTTTATGATAGAAACCTGAGTAACCTTTTCACTGTTAGTGTGGTTTATGTGTGTATGTGTGTGTGTGCTTATGTGTAAATGGATGTGTAAATAGGTTAGAATGAACATTTAAAAAACTGCTCAAACATGTAAATGGACAATGGTTAGTATCTGGTTTGGTTTTATCTAAGTCTTCAGTCTGGTTTCACTGTGACCTCCAGCAAAACCAGAGTTTGGTCTTTCTGAAACTGAAGGACATGAGAAAGCTCTCAGTTCGAGACAGTGAAACCAGAGTGCCTTGAGATATGTCTCAGTCATTTGAAACTAGGCAGCAGCAGAGCCACTAAGCCACACAAGTTATGGCTGCCAGCTCTGGGTGGGAACCCCTGGAGATTTGGAGGGGATGGAGCCTGGAGACAGCAGGGTTTGGGAAGGGGATGGAGTTCAGTGGGGTATAATGCTATAGAGCAGGAGTGTCAAACCTACATCCCATGGGCCAGAACTGGCTTGCCTCAGGCTTTAATCTGGCTCACAAGTGGGGGTGGGCTCTCTTCTCTCCCCCCTCCACCCCTCCCCTGCCCATACTCACCCTTCTGAGCTGGAGCTGCCTCTGACTGCAGGGAGTAGAGAGCAGGGCTGCCAAACTTGCCAGCTTTGAGTGCATTCCTCTCTGCCTCTCTGCCACCTCTCCCAGCCTCCTCACAGGTAGAGGCCACGGAGCGTCCTTCTGCTGTGATCCTTGTGCTTCTTCTTCTTGCTTTATGTTAAAGATTGCCAAATGCCACTATTCCTCCACATTTCCATTTTATGCAGGCATCTTTTAAGGATGAGGCGGGTAGGTTTGGGATCAAACACAGTTAAAATATAGAATTCTACAAACTCTAGGAACACCAGTTTTGCAGAGAAATATTAGTTTTAACCCACACCCTCCTAATGTGGGGCTCCAATGGAATAGCAGAACAAGTACTGAAGTGGACAGCCAAAAGTATTATCTCAAACCACCCTGTAAAAAAACCTAAGAACCTGGAGAGCCACTCCGAGGGGGGGGAGAAGCTTGCAATGCTCAACCATTTCATGTTTTCGAATGGGTCCTAGGCTCAGAGCATTTATATTTTTAGGTTATATTTTTAATTTCTGCTGTGATCCTTGTGCTTCTTCTTAATGTTTTATTTTTTAAAACTGCATAGCCAAATCGGGGGATGGGACCAACCACAACTAAAATGTAGAGTTCTACAAACTCAAGGAACTCCAGTTTTGCAGAGAAATATTAGTTCTAACACACACACAGAGTGGAATATCTTTGCTACCTGGCATTACATTTTAAGACATGCATGGCCCAGCCTGACAGTCCCATTTATGTTATATCTGGCCCTCATAACAAATTAGATTGACACCCCTGCTATAGAGTTAGGGTTGCCAAGTCCAGACTTACCTGCTGGCAGGGGACTTTGGGTTTGCTCCTTGTGCGTGTGCACACATGCAAAGCACTCCACCTGGAGGTTGGCAACCCTAGCACAAGCAGCTGCTTAGGGCAGCACAATAAGGAGGGCGCTGGGGCACTGCCAGGGGCTGCTGATGCCAGCCGAATCCCAGTCAAGCCCACGCAAAAACACTGCAGGGGCTTGGCTTGGAGCTGACTGGTGGCAGGTAGAGTTGCCAGCTGCAGGGTGGGAAATTCCTGGAAATTGGGGGGGGTGGGGTGGATTCTGGAGTGAT
>NW_015163620.1:701700-721913 GCF_001447785.1 Gekko japonicus
AGAGTTTAATGCCACAGAGTCCACCTTCCAAAGCGGCCATTTTATCTAGCGGAACTGAGCTCTGTAATCTGGAGATCAGTTGTAGTTCCAGGAGATATCCAGACCCCATCTGGAGGTTGGTGACTAGGCTTGCCACGCCCCCCCAGGGGGCGGGAAAACCCCCGCCCCAGAGGCCCGTTCCCCGCCACCGGCGGATCGGGTCCCAGGGGGAACCCCACCCCGATGTGCACGTCACCCGGAAGACCATGCTGGGCACGGGGCCACGGTCATCCGAGGGAAAACTCTATGGTTTCCCCTCAGATGTTCGTAGCCCCGCCCCCAGCGTGCCTGCCGTGGTCTCGTCACTTCCAAGTGACGTGGATGCGGCAAAAATAATTCTTGACAACCCTATTCGTGACTTTAGTGGCAGCTCTGGCCTGGGTGGAGATAAGTCTATACCTTACGGACACACAATATTCCTTGAACTAGTCCTAGACAGCAGCTCCACAGTTCTCCTTTTTACATTGTGATGGAAATGAAAACCAGATTAATTGGAGGGGATGATTTACTTCCAAAGCCATTTTCCTCTCCCTGTTTCTGTTTGAAAAGTAGAAACAGAAATGACAGATGCTCAACTGTCTCCTCCTCCCCTCCCCCCAGTATCACCTTAGCCCAATCTCCATTTTAGCCATGCTCTCATATGATAAAAACGAGGATGCCAAGCAGAGTAAATTCAGTCAGATTGTCAGTGTATCCATCCACATTCTCAGTCTCTGTTCAGTGTTCCCTGACAACAAGGTGAGATGGCAGAGGTTATGCGAACAGCTGCTTCCTAAGCTAGAAATTCCAGGCATTGAAAACCATCTGTCTATACATTCACAAATGTATATAAGGGCAATCTATCAGGCTGCAGTCCTGCAGCTGCCACTCGACTAGGCCTGCTTCCTTTCTAGACGAGGAACAATAAGGGCTAGTTCTTCACTTTGTGTCACACAGAATGGCTGATTTGATTAAGTCCCCGACTCTCATTATGCTAGGTAGGGGTGTAGAATTTCAATGATAATCCATAATGCATGACCAGTTTGTCGCCATGGCAACATAAATTCAAGGTTACTAGCTCAGACGCATAATTGGGTGCGCATTGAGTGCTGAAGAAGGGCTGTTAAAATTCTTGTCATAGAAGACTTGCATCCATCATACTGTCTAAAAATTGCAAAGTGCTCATAATCAGAAGGGGGGGAATCCTTGGAGAATAATGTTAATAAAATAATGATTATATCTAATAGAATTGTTTAAGTTTGAGCACTTTGGGGTTTGCAGCATTTTAGGCAATGAAAGTCAACTCCTTAAACCTTAGGTGGCTTTCATTCAGCATTCACGAGCTCGCCAAATATTTGCACTGGAAGATGGACCTAACATGCTCGTGCTCTGATTGTGACGGATCTAAAGAGAATCTCATCCAATGAAATGAAATAGATGGAGCTTTTGGAGCCCAGATGGCTTTGGAAGCCACATTGGCCAAGATTACACATTTTGTAAGTGAATGTGTCCTTGAGAGTATTTGCTGCTAGTCAAAGAAAAATGTGCAGAAATGAGGATTTTGACTTTGGGGGGGGGGGGATTGACACCAGCAGCCATTTTAAGTCTCTGTGATAAAAAACAGGCAAAGTCCAAGAGCTGGTGAAAAGCAGATATTTAAAATAAGGCAGATTTTTAAAAAAATATATAGCAGAGAACTGGTGCAGAGGGCTCCCCCCTCCCCCAATATGTGTACAGGTCTGGAATGCTATTGTGTAAGAATTCAAAGAAAAGTTGCACTAAGGTGGTTGTGTATGTGTATGTGCGCGTTCTTTCCCTTTAAAATATATTTTGGTGAAAAATAGCTTTTCAAAAATGGCAACCATACCTCATCAATACACCATAAATCAATAAAGCAATTTTATTTTTTTGTTATAGTACATTATATAACATCATTTTTGGTGCATACAAGTTTCCAGTGTGCTAGATTAGCCAGTTTATTGTATAGCATTCTTCTCATAGCATCATTATTTAGCATGTTATTCTATGAGAAGGAGACTGTTTTTTCTTGTTGTGAGAAGCAAAATGGATTCTCAACAGAAATAAGGTTGTGATCTCCTGACTATTTGCATATAGTCACACTGTCCAAGCCAAGGGCATGATCTAGACACACTGAAAAACTTGTTTCAGTGTGAAAGTTACCCACATTTATTCAAAAAGCAGATGACCCAGTATGTGCTGTAATCTCTCACATTTTATATCCATGTGTTTTCAGACTGATTTTGTTTGCATTGTGCCACACTATGTATTTCAAAGTAAACAATTTGTAAGTTCAGTTTAAGAGCTTTCTCCAAAGGTTATTTCTATGAGCTACAATCAACAGTTTTGAACATCTTCTTTCTTCACTTTAAATTCATGTCCCCCTTTGGTGGATCTGAGTGTTTCCCCTGTGAGTATGTATTCTTTGTTTTCGCTACGAAAAAGGGCTGTCTGTGGGAAAACTGGGGGTGACTTTGGGAGAGTTCACTAGTACTACAGCAGAACACCAACTGCATAGAAAAATATATTTCGGGAAAACCACAGAATTAGTGAAAGTATATGAAGCTAGGTTTGAGAAAGGCAGGAGATTAGTCAGAAAACAGTAATGATTTCATTATTTATTTGTGCCCCAATTTTCCCCCAGCACGGGCCCAAAGCAACTTACAGCATTATCTCCTCCTCCATTTTAACCTCACAACAAACCTGTGAAGTAGGTTAGGCTGGGTGTGGCTCAAGTTCATATAGCAAGCTTCCATAGAAGCGTGAGGATTTGAATTTGGTCCCAGATCCTAGTCCAACTGCTATGCTACACTGGCATACACTGGTACTCCTGCAGAAACACTATGTCTTTGCAAATTGTCATAATTATTACTATTTATACAAATATCTAGATATCACTGTAGATGTTCCTTAAACTGTTGTTCACTCCAAATAGTCAAACTATAAAAGAGGACATGATAATGACCTGGTATGCTAAAATTTGGGGCCTGTCTACTGTTATGTCTGCTGCAGAATAATATTAGAACTGTATTGCAGGGTTACCACACAAGCAGACATATAGGCTGAGGACAGACTGGCAGTATGAAGCACGAGGGAGGCGGGGCAAAAAGACCCGGACCAAGTTGTCCCAGTCGCACTGCACCTACTGATGCGGGAGCATACTGGGGAGGAGGCGCAAGGGAGCGTTCACACTGTTGGCCCACCCTGGTGGAGGTGCGGCTGTAAGTGGCTTTTGTTCACTCTGGTGACCTGCGCCTATGCGCATAGGCACAGCACCACAGCAGTGCGGCTTGTTTGTGGCTTTTAGCATGCACACTTCCGGGAAGCGGGATCAACGCGCCCTCCAGGGTTTGCTACGGCTTTCACCTGATACTTTTTTAACCCAAACAATAAAGTTGTCATTTGGACAGCAATCCTACATAGGCCTGCTTAACAGTAAGCCCTATGTTATTCAAAGGGGCTTACTCCTTGGTAAGTTTCCTTAGGATTTCAGTATTGAAGTCTGACACAGAGCAGTGAGAGAGTCCCTGGAACGTCTGTGGCTGGTTCCAACATCTGAGACCTCCCTGCCTTATGAAGCCACTACTGCAATTCAGATGGAAATGGAAATACAGAGCTGGTCTCTGAAGAACCCGGAAAGGTGCAGGTAGCATCCTATAGGTGGAGGTGCTCCTGTATCCTCTGTAAGGGTTTAAAGGCCAAAGCTAGCATTTTGAAATGGTCTCAGAAATAGACCAGGATCCAGTGAAAATGGTATAAGACAATCAGGGACCCACAGTATTCGTGGGGGGAGTTCCCCTTATGGCTCAGTGGGGGGGAAGACTTGTGGGGTGGGGCCTGGCATCCTCATCTGCCACTGCTCAGTCTGGCACAGCTACCAGCATCTTCCTCTGCTGCAGCTTATACAGCAGGTAAAATCCTTCCGGTATTTGGGAGTGCTATTTTGTTACAATCTTAGCTGGTGTTTGCATAGAGAACACTCCCTGGTTATGGCTAAGAATAAGGATGCAGCCCTGATTTAGTGTCCACTTGATAGAATCTCGGGCTTGGATCATTACGATCAAATATTGGCTTCGGCTCCACTTTCGATCTCCTCCTGCTAGCCTAATGGCCCAACTTTTAGCTGACCCCTATACATCAGAGTGGTCACAGGCCATAGTGAAAAAGGTGGGTACCCTAGGTATTGATCTGGAACCCCTCTATAACTGTGGTGAGGTAGCAATCTTGCAGGTGGTTAGGAGGAGAATTTGGGATATAGAGGCACAGATCATTAATGCCGGTAGTCTTGGAGTTTGTTCTCCCTATTCATTACCCCTCCTCCCCTTGCATACCTCCATGGTACCGTATATCACTAATCTGACAATCCCAGTTTTTAGGAGGGTTTTTATGCTTGCAAGGTTTAACCTTTTCCCCTCAGTAGTGGTCTCCGGTAGATACAGGGGTGTGCCGTACAAGGATAGACTTTGTAACTGTAATCTTGGGGAACCTGATTCTATCACCCATATCCTCTTTTGTTGTCCTAAATATTTTGCTATGCGCAATGTTTTGATTCATCCGCTTATCCCTTTGCAGAGAGATTTTCTGGATAGGGATTTAAATTTCTTTCTAGCAGACAAGAGTCCAGCAATAACACTATCTGTCGCTGAATTTTTGACCTATGTATGGAAGTCAAGAGTAGTACTTTGTAAATCTTGTAAACCATGTTAGGATTGCTTTGTATTTTGAGATATTGGGAATGTTGGTTGACGTTGTTTTAGTACTACCCCTTAAATTTTTCCTTTGTTCTGGTTTATCTATGTTATGCCAATGAAGGTTTTCTGTTCTGACTGATATAAATTCTCCAAACAATGAAGTGCTCAGATCCAGGAACTGTTCTGGATACATCTTATTTCAATGAACTCCCCTATGAAATCTCCTCCCTTACTTTGAAATGGAAGAAATTAATCTGCCTCTGTTTCTTTCTATCAATGGATTTACTCTCACAATAAACATCAGAAGGCTTTATGGAACTTTGGAACAAGGTGTTGGTTTTGCCCTTGTTTTGCTATAACATCTAACCATCTCAATCAGCTATACACAGCTTGGTGGATCTGAGAGAGTTCTATGCTCTTGTACCACTCCCATTCATATACATACATACATACATACATACATACATACATACATACGACTCTAATTTTTATATTTTCTATGTGTGTTTGTATGTGTGTGAGTGTACAGGTGTATTCCTGGAAGTCATGGTTGACTTCTGGCGACCCCTACTGGGAATTGGACATTTCAGAGAAGTGGCTTACTATTGCCTGCTTCTGTGTCCCAGCCCTGTCATTCCTTTGAGGTTTCCCTTCCAAGTACTTGCCAGGGTCGGCCTTGCTTAGCTTCTGAGATCTGATAAGATCGGGCTTGCCTGGGCTATCCAGGTTAGGGCTATAAATAGGATTCGACTGAGTAGGAGACCTTCCTAGTGAATTTTGCTGGGGAAGTGTCATGATCTGTGCAGGACTGGGAGCAGGGCCTGGTGTGGCCTGGTCCCAGGAGAGACCTGCATGGCAGTGAAAGCAGCCTACAAAACCCATAAGGCTTAGCAATGGGCTATAGCCAATCAGAGTACAGAGATTCTGTGAAGAGACTGTTGCATACTGTGAGGAGATTCGCTTAGCTGTTATCTGCGGAAAACGGGGTTCTTTGGTCTCTCTCTGAGGCTTGGTCACTGTGGGGACAGGATGGTCTGGTGAGAGGAAAAGATCCCCCACTTGGCTCGGCATGAGTGTTTGGCAGGCTGTGGGCCTGGAAGTAGTAACCAGTTAGGAATAGTAATAGGTAGCTGTGTTAGATTCTGTTTATTTTGCCTTTTAACCACTGTTATATCTTTTTAAAGCACCTTGTCTTGACTTGTTTTTCCCCTGTCCAGTACTGTAAAAATAAACCTTCACTGTTTCTCTGCCTTGGTCATCACACTCATGTTTTCTTGGCTGTAAAAGGGGCAATTGGAAGGAGCTTGAGAGGGTACCCTGGACCTTCTCAAGAGACCGAAGTTCAGGGTGGTGGTGGCAGAAGGTGGAGACCCCCTGAGGTCATGACAGGAAGCATGGACAATTTCTTAAATGTGCATAATTTGCTTTTTCTGGAATACGATTGCAATCCTAAAAAGAGTTACACCCTTTTAAATCAATTGAAGTCAATGGGCTAAAAAAGAGCGTAATTCTGCTTAAGAAGGCACTGTGTGTCATTTATCCTTACAATATCCTTACAGTCTGGGAGCTCTATTTTGGGGAAAGGTGGCCCAGAAACAGAAACGTTTTAAATAAATAAATATATTTTTGGGTGTCATCTACATCCCGTTGAGATGAATGACAAAAAATCCCATAGAATGTAGTGGTTCTGGATTGTGGAATGATGTTTCTGTTTTTAAAAGTATTACAACGTTTTCCTGAGCAACTGAGATAGGGTAACAACCCTCTAGATTTCTCAGCACCACTATGGTGTTTGCTTTGCTATATAAATAGGTAAGTTGGTTGATCAATGGAAAAAAAATGTTGTACAACTTTAACAAGATCTGGCAATGGGATGTGGTTTTTATTTGAATGCAAATCTGCTTGCAAATATCACATCACTTCTTGATGTGCACATGTAATTCCAATTAACATTATGTAAATGAGGCTATGGCTCTATCGGGGCTGTTGAGGGAGGGGAGAAGTGCAGGAGTAGGTTTCCAGCTCTGATTTAAATAACAAGTGACTTTTGTGAAGGATGCCAGCATGGGGTCCCATGCGCTCACATTGTAGGAACACAGCCGCTCTCAAAGAGAACACTCCATTTATATATAGCTGCTCAGTGATGCTTAGCCAAGTGAACCTTCGTTAGGGGCAAATATTGAACCCCCAATGTGCTTGCTCCAGGCAGGAGTATTTTCAAAAGGGTTCTCCTGTACTTGGGAACAAGCATCAAAGAGTTTTAGTTGGAGGAAGAATGGCTTTGCGAACAAGAGAATAGAAGGGTGGTTGAACTCAAAGAACTGGATCGTTTGTGTGTGGTGTGTGCCTATGTGCCACGGGCATATTCTGGAGGTATAAAGTGTTAGTCAAAATTAGTATTGAAGCCTGACATTATTGTGCCCCTAGTATTGACTTGCTACTTGACTCTTTTTGAGCAGAGCAACCAGATTTGTAACTACGTTTTTAAACCCACCCAACTGAGATTGAAGGTCAAAGAAGACGGGGACAGCAAAGGATGAGATGGTTAGACAGTGTCATCGATGCAACGAACATGAAATTGAGCCAACTTCAGAGGATGGCGGAAGACAGGAGGGCCTGGCGGGAGCTGGTCCATGGGGTCGCGAAGAGTCGGACTCGACTGTGCGACTGAACAACAACAAACTGAGACCTATTCCTTCTGAGTTGCTTTTCTTGTCTGGTGAATTATTCTACCTCCTTACAGAAATAAGGACAGCAAGCCATCTACTCTGCTTCTATTTCATCTTAATAAAAGCAATGGATATGCTTTAAAATGTATGCAGGTGTTGAGTAATCTGACAGTTCGTTAACCAGAGATGTGGCACTTCAGCCCTGTTGCTTTGTAGAAAGAAGCCAGGGAGTGAAACTATCCTGTAGTTTTGAGCTACCATCGCACTTGTTATTTTTCCTTAAGAATTCTGTGCCATGCACACATTTGACTACTGTTTGCTGTGACTCACTGTCTTCCAGCTGTAAAATGGCTGCAATATCATGTGCATCTAATGTATATTGTATCTATTTTACTTGCTTTGCTGCTTTCATCTGGAGCCATGTGCTTGGAATGTAGTTCTAGTTCCTGTGTTCTCTTTGTGTCATTTATGCGGGAATGAGAGAAGCTTCTGCTTTTCAAAACCCTGTTGGATGATGTATTTCCACTTGTGGGGTGTTCTTAAACAACAAAATCATAATCTTTGATAGAGGGTGTGCTGCAGGGTGTATAGAAAAGCATAGGAAGCAGTTTGTATTAGTGCAGAAAAAATCAGTCTTCTACCTTTAAAGGTCCCTTCCAGTAGCTAGGGTGCCCACCAAACCTTTTTATTAACCTTTTCCGTTCTTTGTTAGAGATCACAAGTGGCAACAAGTGTTAAGTACATGGACCTCCACCAGGGGTCCGCGGACTGGCCAGAGCTTGGATCCGAGAACAATGGAAACTTCGGATCCTGGATCCCCCATCCCCAACCAATAGCCACCTTGGCGGGACATTCAAACCCTCCAATGGGAGTGGGGGGGTTGCTGGGTGGATATGTATATAGTGGGCCCTGTTGGCCGTTAGAGTTAGTCTTTGTCTGTGTGAAGTACAATAAACGTGTGCTACAGTATGTCGTCGTCCGAGTCCTCCATGCGGTGAACCCAGTACTTTTCAACAAGACTCACAGAATCATCTCTTTTTCACCAAAGTCATGCAAACGGATGATTATCTAAAGATGAACTCTGTTATTATCTGAGTCTAGTAGACTGGCGTTGATCACTTACTTGCAACGGGACTCAGCTTCCGGCTAGCCTCAGAGCAGGAATTGGGGTGGTGGTGGTAAAGAAAGATTCCTCCTCTAAGCAAAACAAATACTAAAACTGTAAGCCACAATAAAATCAGGAGAAGTAGCATCCCTGATAGGGTCTTTAAGTACAGCAAAAATTGGAACTAGGACATGTAATGCATTTTGCACACATGCAGAGCCAAACCTGGGTTTGCCGTTGGATATATATCATGGCATCCAACCCCATCACTCCTTGGCAAATAGAAGGAGAACACGTGGAAGCAGTGACAGGTTTCACGTTCCTGGGATCCAAGATCACTGCATACGGTGACTGCAGCCATAAAATTAAAACCTAGAGAGTATATTAAAATAAAGAGTATAAGAGTATATAAAATTAAAACCTAGAGAGTATATTAAAAAGTAGAGACATCACCCTGCCAACAAAAGTCCATATGGTCAAAAATATATTCCCAGTAGTACTGTATTGCTGTGAGAGTTGGACTATAAGGAAAGCCAAGTGCCAAAGAATAGATTCTTTTGAATTATGGTGCTGGAGAAGACTCTTTAGAGTCCCCTGGACTGCAAGGAGATCAAATCAGTCAATCCTAAAAGAAATCAACCCCGACTGTTCCCTGGAAGGCCAGATACCAAAGCTGAAGCTCAAATACTTTGGCCACCAAATGAGAAGGGAGCTCTCACTGGAGAAGACCCTGATGCTGGGAAAGATTGAAGGTCAAAGAAGAAGGGGACGGTAAAGAATGAGATGGTTAGACAGTGTTGTCAAGGCAACAAACATGAAATTAAGTAAACTCCAGAGCACAACGAAAGACAGGAGGGCCTGGCAGGAGCTGGTCCATGGGGTCGCGAAGAGTCGGACTCAACTGTGCGACTGAACAACAACAATATATACTCTACTGGGGGCTGGGGGCAATCTTGGCTCCCTCAGAGTGCCTGTATGTGTTTGTAAGTATAGTTGCTTCATGTGAATCTTGCACAATTTTAGGTGTGCACTTAAAGCATACAGGCCACAGACCAATGCAGAGTTCGGTAGGACATCAGTGGGCTCATGTGCACAGAACTGTATTGGATTGTGGCCCTTAGACATATGCAAGAAGAGAAGATATGCTTTTCTATGGCATTATAAGCTCTTCAGGTCCACCCCCTCCCCAAACCTCTAGAAATTTCCCAAACCAGAGGTGGCAACCCTAGTTTCTGCCCATTTGTAGGGGAACCATTACATTGTTGACACCCCTCTTTTAAAAGGGGGGCCCTAGCCATTGGCTACCCTTGGCTGAAAGTATCCTGGACCATGGGAAAGGCTGAATAGAGGGGTTTCCAAATTGGCTGGGAGAAGAGTGAGGGGATGCAGGGGAGGTAGGCCTGGCAGGATTAGTGCAGGTTAAGTGATTAAAATATGTTAGATCAGCAAGCATTCTGAGCTACCTACTGATGGAGAGGTATAATCAAATCAGGCACTGTGGCCTGGCCAGGCCACGGACCCGAGGAGCAAACACTCCTAGTGTTGTGCATTGTTGTCTGAACACACATGCTTCCTAGCACCGGGGGATTATGCTGATGGTCAGCATCTCTTGCCAGACTTTGGTGTTGAGTGGTGCTGAGCATGAAGCCAGGGTCCAGTTGTCCAAATGCTAGTAAATTCTTTGGATAGCTTCTTAGAGAATCTGCATTAAAAGGAAAGGATGGGTCCAACACATGGTTCATCTGAACTGATAATGATTATATGAAGAACAGCAAACTCTGATCACAGTGTTGTGGAACAGCTTCTTTTTAATATATTTTTTTTGTGTTACTCAAATGGGAAAAGATTAACAGCAGCACTACCTTCTAACAAGAAGGGGCACTTCTGGATGTTTAACTGTGATAACTTATTCTTCCTTCCACATTTTCATAAAGGCCCCTCTCTCAAGGTTTTGTGATATGCAAATGTATTTAAATTTAATCAGTTTATCAATTAAGGCACATGATTAATCAACTGAAAATTCTTTAATCAACTGCTGTAGTTTCAATACAAACATATTCATTCAAATATACAGCATAATGTCATAATTTATCAATTAATAAGGTCTCATTAACCTTCTAAAATGATTATTTTAGAAAATGTGCAAATATACTCGAAACAAGAAGACTTGCCTTGATTAGTTTTTAAATATTATGTCTAGGCAGCAGCTACATGACAGAAAATGGCTTCCTTCTTGACTGTTAGCAAATAGATGGGAAGATCATTAAATCCCACTGAAACTGCTAGAGTGCAGGAGTCCATTTAAAGGTTTTTCTCCTTCTATACTATTCTATACTATCCAACAATATCTCAGCATTGTTTTATGTCTGATTGAAACTGAACTATCCTTTCCTTAGTATTTGTTTAACTCTATAAGGCTTCACATTTTGCTTCCATTCAACAATAGATACTGCTGGTATAATAAAGGATCTCTCTGTTTTCTTTCAGTAAAGCCAACATTCAGTTACTGGTTTCTAGGAAGAATGTGTGAATAGTATTATCATTATCATTGTTGTTATTATTTCTCTTTGGCAAAAAAAGAGAGAGAGATTTACTAGTGGCAAGAAGTTGCTGTCAGATTGTTGAGACAGCATTATTTAGGAAAGGAATCACCTCACTGATGGTATTAGGAGCTAGTTAGCATCAATATTTATCATTTATGTAGCACTGCTACATGTGTTTAAGACCTATAACAACAGGGACATTAATTTAGAATTTAATCAAAATATTATATTAACAAATATTCAGAAGGGTAACTAATCCGAATGTAAGGAAACAAAAAAGACACATCCACACAAACATCTGTGTCTGTACTGTAATTTCAGTTTTCTTGCATTGCCTTTAATTTGCCATTTTCCTGGAGCCACAAGTGTGAAAGAGGAAGAGTATGATAGCAGATATATGCTTGATAGGGTCTTCATCCAACCATAACCCTTTGCTTATGTTTACACTAAATGGTATTGTCCTAAATGGCACTGCAGCGTACAGTAAGTATTTCTCCCAATTGTTACAGTAGCTGATGGAATTGAGAGAGCCATAGAATCACTACTTTCTGGTTACATGTTGAATAAATTCTGAAGTGGAACTTATGCAGGAAAGCAGATTTGGGAAGGACTGAAGGAAAGATGTGGAAAACCTGGAAGGTGCACAGAAACATCATGATGCTATGGTGAAGCAGGAGGGGGGAAAACTCCTGCTTCCCAATATGCCAAGGGAAACAGCCAGTGTATAAGAGACCAGAATGAAAACCATTTAATAACAGAGCACAAAAATATACCACAATAAAACAGGATACAATCAGAGTGGTGCTCTGAACCAGCCAATAAGAAGTGTGTACTGGAAAAAGTTAAAATCTGTCAGGTGAAGGTTTAGTCAGCCAGGGTTTGGGGGGTTAGCAGTGGAAAATTGTGAGCGAGAGAGAAAGGATGGTTTAGCAGAAGTGTGAATTAAAGATCCAAGGAGATATCAGGTTTTTGGTTAATTGTCCCTGTCTGGGAACCTGAGGTGGTAAAAATATGCCAGCAGGGTTCTTTGGCTCTGGTGTACAACTTAATTGCAGCAGAGTACTGTGTGGATATGTTATAAATCTGCCTGACAGAAGGGCTTCCTTGGTATGTAAAATGTATTGTTAAAACATAACATCCTACATTTCCTGGATGCTTGTTAATATTTTCCTCAGTTGTGTGGTTCTTTCTGAATCAACTTCCTAAAAAGCTAACCATCTTGTTCCTGGCTCAGATTGTATCCCCTTAAATCATTTAAAATTTCCAATGGTACCCCAGTTGGGAGGTAAGAGATCATGAGGGGGAAGATCTTGTGGGGTGGTATCTAGCCTCCAGGATCTCTGTCACACCCCACCTTATGGGTAGAGAGCTGGACACAAACTGTGACTTAAGTCACACTTCCAGCACAGACTCCATGGCAAATGGCTGCATTCAGATTCAATTCTCTGTGTATAGGAAGCCAAAGAAATTGCTTAACAATAATCGAGCTACCTGGGTTTCTGCTCATCAGAGAGTTACAAGGACAAGGCAGAATGCAGACTGCACTTCAGGAGTCTGTTGGCTAAGCCCTCCAGGCACACTTAGCCTTCTCCTACAAAACACACAGATCCAGTTTGCTGAGGGGGGGGGGAATTATTGTATTTCCTGTAGTGCTCAAGGGGGTTTCAGGACAAGTTTCAGCATCTTTACTACTCGACAGCTTACTGAATAAAGAATAGAGCTTTAACTGAATAAAGAGTAGTGATTCCATGGCTGTTATGATTTTTCTTTAAATTGTGACCTTGAAGCTGGGGGGGGGAAATAAATAAGAGATGTCAAATACTGACATTTTTATAATGAAATTGAAAGTCGGGATCAAACATAAACTATAAGAAGAATTAGATGTATTTTGTTTTCCATACATTAACGATATTAACCATAAATCTCCTGCTTCCTGTTATGAATTAAAGGAACATCTAGTTTCCTTCATTATGTTTTTTTCTTGACATACTATGTTGTAGAAAAAAAATACATTTATCTCTGTACATTTAAAAATACATTTTACAGTGCAATCCTAAGGCCAGTCTGTAAAATGCTTAGGATAGCAACAAAGCCCATGGCAGTGTATCTCTCAGTGATATGCTGGTGGAGTGCCCCACTGACACAATGCAAGGGTAAACATTTAACACACATGGGGAACTTTGGTGATGGGAACTCTAGAAAAAGGACACTGCAAGAGTGAGCTGAAGTTGGATATGGTTGGAGCAGTCACTGAGGCCCTGGTGAGGAGGGAAGGGGGAAGCTGGAGGGTTTAATCTAATTTAATTAGCGCCCCCTGGTGCTGCCTCCTGAAAAAATTCCTGGCTATGGGCTTTTGAGGGAGGGAGGGAAGGAAGGAGGGAAAGAAAGAAAAAGAAAGAGAGAGAGAGAGAGAGAGAGAAAGAGAGAGAAAGAAAGAAAGAAAGAAAGAAAGAAAGAAAGAAAGAAAGAAATTGTCAGCTTGGTTCCCTGCTTGAATGCAACATGACTGTACAAAAATCTGCAAGGTACTTGAGTGAAAATCATGTTGAGGTAGATCCAGCTATCCTTCAAGTATCCTTCCTCCAGCCTAAAAAAACTTTCCGCCAATTTCAACACCTCTTCTTCCTATTGAAAGTCCCCTTAGATTGGAGGAAGGCTTCAAACTTGAACCCAAAGCAAAGATAGGATATAAATATTTTAATAAAAACATAAATAAATAAACTTTGCTCAGTAGAGTGGTAGGACTCACCTTGTTATATTAAATAGTTTTCTAAGGTATACTTAAATAGACAGAAGACCTGTGGCCATGGACAAAAAGACACCCAGATCCAGCTATGGGCCATACTTACATGCCCTCACTGCTATATGGAGAATGTCATTACTCATGATTCTGTAGGTACTTGTCAGGTTCAACAGTCAAACCAAGTGGAGCACAGTCTTCTAAGAAGCATATACTTTATTGTCGGTACTATTGATCAGGAACACAAGCACTGTTAGGAATGAGTCAAAAGGGAAAGCTTACTGTGATATACAGAGTTCAAACTAGCCCCCCCCCACTTGTGTGCCAATCGGCCTGATTCCCGCGGGCGGGAAGGAATAACCAATGCAGCTGAGCTGGGAAACAAAACCAGTCACATGGTTGATTAATATGAAGACATTACAACTAGACAGTGGTACAAGGTTACAGATAACAGGAGAAGCGATGCATTGAAAGGAATGCGGCACCCAGTCGTACGCAGGTCAGGCGGGTGCCCCCTCAGTCCATAAACAATATGGCAGCATAGCTGCCAGTACTGTTGTATGTGCAGTCCTCCTGCTTGGTCTAGCAGTCAGGGCTGCATGTATATTACCATTTTAAATTAGCAAAAATCTAGGGCTGCCAAGTCCCCCCAGGGGGTGGATAACCCCCCGCTTTGGAGGCCCAATTTCCGCCGCCGCGGAATCGGGCCCCGGGGGGAACCCCACCCCGGCCTGCACGTCAGCCGGAGGTGACGTGATGACGCCAGGCACGCTGGGGGCTGGGCCACAGCCATCTGAGGGGAAAACTCTATGTTTTCCCCTCAGATGGCTGTGGCCCCGCCCCCAGTGTGCCCGGCATCATCACGTCACCTCCGGCTGACGTGCATGAGGCGCCCGTGCACTTCACAGGTGCGCGATCAAGACGCCGTCCGGGAGCCCCCCGCCGCAGAGCAAAACGGACTTGGGGACCCTACAAAAATCTCATAAAACATCTCATGGAGATGAGAAGTGGGTGGACAGAATCAGTCCTCCCTACTGTCTGTTCTCTACCAATTGGTGGGTTCTGCCTCTCTCTAAGAGCAACCAATGAGAGCAGACAGAATGTTGAGAGGATACTTGGAAGACAGCAGTTAAAGAACGACAGCAGCAGAGAAGGTGACCACGTAGGTGATGTGGTAAAAAAGGTTTTCTGACTGAGTGGAACTGTGTAGAAGAACTGCTTGGAGCAGGCTGAAAGTAGTAAATTTGTAAATAAAGGATCTTGGTTGTAGGAATAGAACCCCAGTTCAAAAGTTCAATGGAAGTGAAACATCATTTCTTATACTTTACTTTCCTCAGTATTTTATTCATATCATAAATAAAAGCTTTCTTGTTTAACTCTGTGGGCTGTGTGTCTAAGAAAAAGAACTACACACATACACAATTTAATACCTCGGTCTATATTTATATTATAAGATATGAATGAATGGTGGCAGTGAGTGATTGAAACAGTGTTTGAGGCCCAGCCCCATCAGATCTGTGCAATTGAGAGCTGATTATTCAAGAGGGCTGGGCTACCATGTCTGTGGGAGGGAGAGAGGACCTGAGGTGTGAGATGGTCATGATTCTCTGTAGATTAAAAAATAAAGAGGCAAGTCTGACCTGCTTATAAACCAAAATCTGAAAAAGAGAGACTGTAGAAAGTGGTAGGCACTCTGTGCGAGTGGAGAAGGGGTGTCACAACGGTCTTTCAGATTTTGTTAAAAGGGTTAGGCGATTCATCCCTGGAAGCTCCAAAAGTGCTCTATTGCATTGGAAGTATTGATTAACCATTATATCATCATCATCATCACAACCTTTATTGGCACGGCAGTATAGGGCTGCCAAGTGAGGGCGGGTAAACCCCCGCTTTGGAGGCCCGATTTCTGCTGCCGTGGAATCGGGCCCCGGGGGGAACCCCGCTCCCCGAAGCGCAGCGTGGCTGCGTCACCAGAGGTGACGCAACCACGTAGAGCACGTTGGGGGTGTGGCCCCAATCGGTAGAGGGAAAACTCTATGGTTTTCCCTTTGCCGATCGGGGTCACGCCCCCAACGTGCTCTACGTCGTGCGTCACTTCCTGTGATGTGCAGGCGGCGTGAGTGCGCTTCGCGCGCGCACACGTCCCACAGCGACTCCCGGAGCCCAGGGACAGTCCCCCGCCGGTGAGTATAAACGACTTGGCAACCCTACAGCAGTAACATGAAATGAGAACTAACAATACAGTTTGCCAACTAGCCAAAATAAAGGCAATGTAAATACAAATAACTATGGTGTTGAACAACAATCATAGTAATATTAATGTTTAAAAAACCACAATAATCTCTAGTATCACTAAGGTTAAAACCAATTATGGTGAGTAAGCGTAACAAACAGAGAAGGAAAGAGAAATATTATGACTAACCAATATAACAAGAACATGATCTTCATTATAACTAGACACCAATCTGTCAATTTAATCTCAGTGACATGTTAAGATTCAGGACTCTGAAAACTGAGTATGCTTCTACAGCCCTTTGACTCTAAGCATATAAGACATCTTCCCTGTAGGTGGTGCCTCCATTACTTGGAACTCAACACTTGTATTTTAATTGGAGGTGGGTGGTTATATGTGATTTTACTGCTTGCAGTGCCTCAAGGCACACATGTTGGCAACACATATTGGTAACAGTTCACAGAATCATTTTTTGCCCCCATAGTCAGAATAAGGAGACTCACACAGGTGTGTTGGTATAAATAAAGGGCAAAATAAAATAAATTTAACTGTAAGTGAATGAACTGTAACTTGGCAAGGGCCAAGTAAAAACATAAGCCGAGACAAAGGGATACACCCTTGTCCCTTTCCTGGCCAGAAATAGGTGAGCTACTGAATCCCTGGCACAAGCCAATGATAGCATGGCCATTGCCAGGGGACAAGACGTGCAAATAACCCCCTGAAAGAAGCCAGCCACCTCAAGCCACAAAACTTGACAGGAAGCCAAACCCAAGGGGCATTGCAGGCTGTTTGCATCTCCCTCCAAGGCTTTTGCCCACCCCCCAGTCAAAGGGGGGGGTCTGCCTGCTGGTGGTCAGCACCCTAACCAAATCAGCCAGATTTCTGCCACAACCAAGGGTCAAGCCTCTGCTTTTGCCCTTGTCCCCACACACTGGCTATATTCCTGAGCCCTTGCTGCACTTCATCCAGAAAAATCCTGTTCCCTGAACAGATGAGAAAATTCCACAGCTATTCCTGGGTGTGGAACATAAAACCCCAACCCACCCTGCATTGCCTTCTTAAGCTCATAGCTGGCCTTCTGTGGATCCCTTTGAATACCATGTGGGTCCCAAGCTCCTCTCCATGACCACCGTAGAAGGATGGCAGACCACACCAGATGCACTCCTGGCCAGCGTGCCATGATATCACGCATATCTGCCCGTGCTTGCAAGATCAGTGCCTTGCCCTTGATCATACCAAGGTCACCAGCCAGGTGAATGACCAGAATACCTGGCAGAGAACTGCTCCTCCCCCAAAACAATAAAGGCATCAGACCACCGGAGGCCACACCTGCCTTGCCACTTCACCATGGCACAATTGCTGAGGCCTAACTGTGAACCCATCCCTATGTGCTTCTCCTGGTGGGCTCCCCAGAAGATCATACTGTGGCCAACAATCAGAATCCGCAGCCTCTGACATGGAACCAGGGGACCTAGAACCAAATAACAACAAACAGCTAATTAAATGACGAATGAAACCAATTTACAGGGAAACCAGAGGCCTGATGTATAACTGATAAGTGGAAAAATGCCACCTCCCAACTTTTTGAATGTCTAGGCCTGGGTAACCCATGGCTGCAGCTGTAGAAACCACCCCAATCTGAAAGGAGTGGGTACCAAATGTGGTGCCAGACAACCCAAGTTTGTCTAAAACCCTGGATTTCACCATCCAAAACTGAAACTCTGTCAATGGAGACTTGTCAGCATGGGAAGTTTGTCTAAAACCCTGGATTTCACCATTCAAAACTGAAACTCTTGTCAGCATGGAAAAAAGGGGCCATCCTCTTCACTACAGTGACCAGTGTTCTGGTGTACAGGGCATAGATCTGGCTCCATACATAGACCAAGTGAGATCTCAGTCCCCCTGCCCTTCTAGTCAGTTTTAGACTGCCAAACCTGAAGGACCACCTGGTCCCCCCGCAAACGTAATGTCACGGGACTGGAGAGCTTTATTAGATGAATCAGAGCATGACTGCTGTACCAGCTCACTGACACTCAGGGTGCCAAAAATGCTGTCAGGGTAGCCACATGAAACAATGCAATTTCAGTTAGAGCAGCATACTTCAAGTGCCATAGAGGCCCTTCAGTGCTGCAAGAAAGAGGGGCTGTTGACCATGCCGATGAAATCCTGCCTCTCGGGCCCAGCCTTCTAGCATTTTGCGAAGACAGAAATCAGTGGTGAACTTGGCCAATCCTCATGCTTTGCTGTTATAATCTAAAAGAGCTAATTGTCCCCTCATGGGCTTAATTGCTGAACCCTTACCTTTCAACATGACACAGTACTGCAGCAGGTAGTCCACAGGGATGGGCCAAGAACTCTGGAGCCCTACCTGCCCCCTAAAGGCCTCATACTGATGAACCATAAGCTTTCCAAGTGCTTGATGCTATTGCTAAGTTGATTGCCCTGTGAGCCTTGACCAACCAAGCTGCCACAGCTCCAGGGGCATCCTTGTCAGACGTGTTGGCCTCCAGGGCCAGCTCAGCTGACAAAACCTCTCCATCTGTTTACGAGATACAGTATCAGCCACCCCGTTACTAACTCCAGGGACATGCTTGGCGAGAAACAAAATATTTAACTGCAGGCAGTGCAGATTAAAAGACTGCACCAGGCCCATGACCCTGACTGAACTAGAAGAGAATTAATAACCTGAACTACAACCATGTTGTTGCACCAGAAGTGCACTGTGCAGTTGGCCATCTGATCACCCCAAATCCATAGTGTTTTGGGGGGGGGAATCCAGGAAGGTGAGGTCCCAGTGAATCTCGCTAGAAGCCCCTTCTTCAGGCCATTCCTCAGCACACCAATGACCCCTGAAATAAACTCCAAACCTAATGGAATCAGACATATCAGAATGAACTTGTAGTTCAGCTTCAGGTCCTCACACCAAAATAAGACTTGAAGATCTTCCCTCATGCCCCTGTTGATTCTCAGTCTGTGGTGTGGACTGTGCAACCCAGCCATAGTGTTGCACAAACAGCACAGGAATGATCTGGCTAGGTGCAACTACTCTGCAGGCAAAGTTTAAATGCCCCACTAACGGCTGTATCTCTACCAAGGTGGATTTTTTTTTTACCTCAAAGTGTCTAATCAAGCTTGTAAATCCTCTAACTTTGCCTGAGGTAAGTTGGATATTTGGTGAATAGTATCCAACTCTATGCCTAAAAATGTCAAGACCAGAGGTGGGCCCTCCATCTTCCCATGGGCCAAGGGGACCCTCAGTTCCTTGACTAATTCAGTAAAACACTATGGCAAGTGAGCACAATGGCCCAAACCTGCAGGTCTCACAAAGAGAAAATCATAAAGGTAGTGAACCATGACTAGTCCAGCTTTATGCCATAAGGCCCATTCCAAAAATGAGCTAAAACATTCAAACACAGCACAGGATACTGAACAACCCATAGAGAGGACAACGGGGCTGTGTAAAGTACTATTACAGTACTTCAAGCATTTACATAACCATATCTATCTTCATTTTTACAAAATTCTCATGCTTTAATGAAGACATAAAAAGTCTAATTATCTTTTTTAATAATTTTATTTTCAGTTTCAGTCACAAATGTATTTGTATACTTAAATACTTAAATAATTAAACATTTGTTCAAATAAAGCATATTTCCGTTTCTTATACATGATATAATATATCTTTACATATTTTCAAGTCTAGTCCATCTTCTTTATCTTCAGCCAGTCGTAAACTGTTTTCATCTTTTCCAAAATATCTCCTCTAATTTATTTTGTAGTCTTATACTTAATTTATCCATTTCCGCTACTTCTAATATTTTCTATTTGAGCTCTTTTAACGTTGGTATTTCTTTAGATTTCCAACGTTTTGCAATGAGTATTCTAGCTGCTGTTAAGATATAAATAATTATATACGTTTGGACTTTTATATTATTCAGTAACATATTAAGTAGGTAAATTTCTGGTGTTAAGGGGATTTTAATTTTTAATAGGTCTAGAAATATCTTATGTATTTTTTTCCAAAAAGCTTGGATTTTTGGACATCTCCACCATATGTGGAGATATGTTCCTACATTTCTTTTACATCTCCAGCATATACTGGATGATCTAGGATAGCATTTTGCTATTCTATCAGGGGTCCAGTGCCATTTATAGAGTAATTTATATATATTTTCTTTATAGGGGGTCACTCTCATGTA